>NC_089766.1:12341007-12426007 GCF_040412425.1 Macrobrachium rosenbergii | reverse complement strand
ACTTGGTGCCGCATTAGTCACGTGACACGGCTTGTTCAATAACAATGTCTGAGATTCGGCTATGCCAAAAAGGCTGTTACGGAAAGAACCAGCGATTTTTTATGCTCTGCTAACAAATACAGGGAGAGGTTCGTCAGCGCTCGCTAATTTGGTTCCAGGCTGCGTGCACATTGTATATATACAGATATATGCATACTACATATGCACACACTCTCATATATATATATATATATATATATATATATATATATATATATATATATATATATATATATATATATATATATATATACATATATATATACATTCATCTATAATATATATATATATATATATATATATATATATATATATATATATATATATATATATATATATGTATTATAGATGTGTGTATATATATATGTATATATATATATATATATATATATATATTTATATATACCTAAATGTAATTCAATTTATATATATTTCTATATATATGTGTATATATATATATTTTTATTTATATGTGTAATGTCTTTCTCTTTTCAAGAAAGTAGCTCCAAAGAAATCCCCTACTGATTTTCTGCTATCTTATAGGATGAAGTTGCTAGCCGCATGGGTCAAAGAACAGCTAAAGAAAGGAAGGCAACAGGGTATGTGAAGACGACTGGGAGGGTAAGAAGGAATTACTGAGCCAACTCTCCTTTTAGGAAGCGAAGTGTGGAATTTGAATGTGAATGAAACAAATAATGTTGAGGGTGCTGAGATGAATTTTATGGCAAAGTAAGTAAATTAACAGATTAAAATGGGATGGTAAGTAGAAGTGGTAAAAATTGTTAGATTATGTGAAAGGATGCATTAGTGTTTTGAGGTGGTTTGGCTCTGTGGAAAGAACAGAGGTTCATAGGCTCGAAAAAAAAAAAAAAGTACAAGAGCGAGAAGAGGTGAGTGGTGCAGTAGGTACATGAAGCAGCTAATTATGTGGTAGTTTACTGTACACCTGGATTATCCACAATTCAGTGCTTAAAGTGAAGAACGTAACAACACCCGTTCTATTGTTCTTTCTTTCCTTCTCTGGAGTCACACCCTGTTCTAGGAAAGGCTCAATGTTGATATATATTTATGTGTGTGTGTATATATACGCGCACACGCATACATATATAGCCTATATGTGTGTGTTTGCGTATCTGAACTTATATTTTCATCTATTTAACTGGCGGCGCACTTAAGAAAATCACAGACATTATTAGCAATGTAATGAATAAAATTAAGAATGATCACCAATGGAATGTTACTGTATATGGTACGGGCCAACACCTATAATAATAATAATAATAATAATAATAATAATAATAATAATAATAATAATAATGATTCCCCCCACACGCAACACCATCCGTACATAATTAAAATTAAACGAACAATTACAATACAAATCCAGCAAAGGGATGCACCGCCTGCCTCCCCTCACCATCCTCTCCCGCTCGGGGAGAAAAATTAACTGTTGGAAGTGAAGGCAATTACCTGAAGTTCAAAACGAAACAAAAAAGAAAGAAGAAAGTGCTTTCTGGGTGCTGAATAAGAGAACAGACCTTACGGGAAATGCCACACCGGCAGACTCATGCTGCGAGAGAGAGAGAGAGAGAGAGAGAGAGAGAGAGAGAGAGAGAGAGAGAGAGAGAGAGAGAGAGAAGTCGATGGTATGCCGGGGAAGATTTGGCGGGCAGGATGAAAACATTGTAAACTTTGTTTTCGCGTTCTCTCTCTATCTCTCTCTCTCTCTTTACTTTCTTTTGGAACCAGGTTTAAAAAGCATTAATCTCTTTGTTTATAGAAAAACAGAGAAAAGAAAAATTACAACGGTGTCAACAAACCTCACTCTGCGTGACGTCACACTTGCCTCCTTAAGCTTTACAAATGCATCCCCTACAGCGCATGCGCTGTCGTATTCCAGAATACTTTCACTAAAACCTTGTCTACCTGTTTATTACCCGTGTACGTCTGTTTACAGACAGAGCGAGAAACAAGTTTCGCGTCTCCTGCCCGAGCGAGAAAATAAAAGAGCGTCTTCCTTCAGGGAAATGGGTGAATCAGGTTTGGCACTCCGGATTTCGACTGACGAATAGAACGCACCCTCCCCGTTCATCAATCACCGTGACAATTTAGGGAGATTTGATCCAGTCACTGGTAGGCACACATCGAGTGATGAGAGTGATATATCGGGGATATATTCACACGGTGAATGATGACTGGTCAGTCTTTGCTTTCATATACAGAAAGAAATATACGCACCTAGAACAAAGGGTAAAATATATATATATATATTTCAGCAAATATAACCATGATTAAAAGGCAATTCGCAAATAAACAGAAAAATTCAGCAATAAACATAGGATATTTAAATGGACCTTGATGATGACAGATCCTATGAAATAATCCGAATGTCTGTTCTCGAGTTATTACGTTAAAATTATTATCACTGGACCTTGATTTCCCCGAACGGTAGCAAAGCTATTGCAGAAATTTCGTAGGTATAAGGCCCCAGGTATGGCCTACCTACCTACTAAATTTGCAGGATTTTGTTCTGCTAGTTTTCTAGTTATTTTGTTAGAATGGCCATATGTATGCAATTCATCAAACTGGCAGAGATTTATTTATAACTAATATCATTAGGGTTTGGACCCTTGGACATGAACTTCTTACTCAGATTTGAGGGCGTTAATACCCTTGTGGCACTGCCCTTAAAAGAAGGGATTGTATTCTTTTTTAAGGGAATGGTAACAGCTGTGGTCTCTTGGGTACTAAATAGTGGCAGAGGTTCCGACAGAATTTAATATTCTAGGCACAAAAGGCAAAAGGCAGTTTTCAAGTTATTGCTTCAAAATGGTGGTGCCTCCATCTTGACATAAAAAAAAAATACTCTAACACTGTTGAGAAAAAAATACTTTGGCACTGTTAAGAGGAAAAAATACTCTGACACTATTACGATAAAAAAAAATACTCTGACACTGCTATGAAAAATACTCTAACACTGTAAAAAAAACTCTCTGACACTGTTAAGAAAACAACTGATACTGTTAAGAAAAAATGCTCTGACACTGCTATGAAAAAATACTCTAACACTAAAAAAACCTCTCTGACACTGTTAAGAAAACAACTGATACTGTTAATAAAAAATGCTCTGACACTGCTGATAATAAAATACTCTAACAATGCTAAGAAAAAATACTCTGACACTTTAAGAAAAAAAATATTCTGACAATGTAAGGAAAAAATACTCTGACACTGTTAAGAAAAAAACCCTGATAGTGTTAAGAAAAAGACACCCTAACACTGCTAAGAAAACACTCACACTGGTTAGGAAAAAAATGCTCCGACACTGTTAAGAAAAAAATACACTGACACTGTTAAGAAAAAATACTCTAACACTGTTAAGATCAAAATACCATAACACTGTTAAGAAAATAAATACTCTGATACAACCAAGAAAAAATACTCTGACACTATTAAGAAAAAAATACTCCGATACTATCAAGAAAAAATATTGTGAAACTTAAAAAAAAAACATCCTGACCTTGCTGAGAAAAAAAAAAAATACTCTGGCACTGTTAAGCCTACCGAAAAATCAATGAAATTCGGGACGCATGTAAGTAATTCCTTTGGATGCAGGAGGCACCCTGGCAGTCGCCAGTCGTCCTATTAACTGCCCTTACCTAACCTGACTTATCTTACCTAACTTTACCCCTTACACTCCATTACCTAGCCGAGCGAAGCTTCTTCCCAGAACCCCAGTTACACACGACTCTTGGAAACGATCCAGCTACACTTTCCTAGTTATTACTGTGATTATAAAACGTGTTGAACACATATTTTGGGTGGGGGTTCATTGGCTACATACACTAAAGCAGTGGTTCTTCTTAACCTGGGGGGCGTCAGCAATTTCCAGGGGGGACGCGAGCCCTAGGGAAAAATTTAAAAGTCTCTAATTATATTCGTTATTCTCCTAGCAAGAGTCGCTAAGAAGCAGTGTCAAGTATCTCACTAATTCATTCCCAAAGGAATAAAAACACCTCTTTCTCTTTTCTTTTCATTTTCCTTTATATCTCGGAGGGAATTTTACTCATAGATGCAAGGGGGGCGTGGAGGGAAGGAGAAACTCTTAGAGGGGGCGTGGTAATAAAAATGTTAAGAACCACTGCACTAAAGGATCGCTGGTTCCTTGTGACGTCGAGTCCTAGCTAAGTAATAATAATAATAATAATAATAATAATAATAATACTTTATTTCAACTGTTGGCCATATACAATATACATATGCATGAAATATACAATGTGAATACTATATTAAAAAATTTCTACACAAAAGCCAGATGATAGCAAGCGAATTAAAAATGCGCACTCATTTTCCCAAGCACAAACAGAACCTCTTCAGCACTTACATTACATACATACATACATACATTCATACACACAACAGATTCATACCTCAAAAAATTACACATTCAAACAAACGTTTGTACCTATATGACCTTGAAGTCGATGACGCTGGTGATGATAATAACCAAGTATTCGTGAAAATTCTCACAGATTCCAAAGTTGGTCGGAATCTCCTGTTTCCTTCTTCAGAGGGAATGGAATGAATAGAAAAGGTTAAAGGCTGTCTTCACCATTAAGAAGGGTTAATTAGGCATCTGTGATTGTGCACCGTTAGTTAAGAAAATGATAATAAAATTAATAATCCTACATAGTTAATAATAATAATAATAATAATAATAATAATAATAATAAAATTGATTAATGAATGGTAATTCAAAAGAGTGCATATTAAATCAAATGGAATATATAAAAAAATTAAAGGTGTCTAACATATGACCAATTAAACTGGTCCAGAAAGAGGTGCATAATAATAATAATAATAATAATAATAATAATAATAATAATAATAATAATAATAATAATAATAATAATACTGTACCCCCCTACAGTTCCTGCTCATTAAGGTTAACCCATACGACCTAATAATAATAATAATAATAATAATAATAATAATAATAATAATAATAATAATAACACCCCCCATAGGCCACCCCATAAGGGAACCCACTTGACCTGAAGGAAGGACCTTCAATGAAACAAATATAATTCGGGGGTGGGTGAAGGAGCCATTCCCAGAATTTAATGATGACGTTAAAGCTATAAGGTCCTGTGTTGACTCTCCCTAACCTCTCTCGAATGTCCCTATGTTAGGGGTCGTACGTTACCATGGCTCTGCGGCTGAGAGAGAGAGAGAGAGAGAGAGAGAGAGAGAGAGAGAGAGAGAGAGAGAGAGAGAGAGAGAGAGAGACTCGGCTAACTACCATGTGCATAATTCATTGTTTGGGTCAATAGTTACAGTAAAATTTCAGGAAACAGGTCTAAATTGCTTTCTCTTTACGGGGATCGATCCCGTGACACTCAATGTTGTGGCGACACTGGTAACCATGCAGTGTACCATTGGGATTATTATTACTATTATTATTATTATTATTGTTGTTGTTAGTAATGAATAAACCAGGTCATGAATAACGAAGTGAATTCATAAGGAGACAAGAGAGACAATACAAAATAAAAAGAAATAAAGATGTATAAAATAAGCAAATAAACAAATAAAGATGTACAAAATAAACGTTAAAACGGTAACAATTAAATACACAAAAATGAAAAAAAAACATAAGAGAAAACGAAAAAAAGCCAAACGAACAAAATAGCATCTACAATTGAGCGCCATCGACGGTGACCCGTATTTTGCATGAAGAAAAATAACCACAACAAGCAGACCCTGTGACCCAGGGGTTGACACACCGCATTTTTCGGGGGGTGCCGTGGGGCGGGGGGCTGGGGGACCAATCGATGGAAAGAATATCTTATGAATATCATCTGAATGGTTTCCCTACCCTGGGGTGAAGATTACCTCGTCGAGGAAATTCCGTTTTGAAGGGATACACAAATCCAGTTTTTCTCTTCTTCTCTCTTTCTCTATAAAGAATGCACAAAGGGTTATATAACCTTTTGACAGCGTCTGTGTAATCTCCTTTTACCTCTCTTTATCCTATTGACGTATTTAGACTCCAAAGTCCAGGTTGCTGAGTCATCACACTCGCCCATTCACAGCTCTTTTACTTGCACGTTTTACGTTTAGTTCTTTGTGATTTCTCTTTCATCATTTAGAGACTTTGACGTCATGCCTACATAATAGGCTCATCTGTAGCACATCAACCCAAACCCCTGAACAGGCTGCACTACTCATAAAGTTTACCTTTAGCATAATTTCAAGCGTCTCCTATCACCCCTAGACAGACTCTGTGTTTGCTTCGTCTTCTTCAAAACGTCCTGCGTAAACAGAAACAGACAGCGGTGCCTTTCATTGTCTCCAAACGATGAAAATGTTACTTGTAGCTTGCAGCTTACTTGTTACTTCATGCCCTTGTCAGGGCTTGGATAAGTACCTTCCTAGAACACCAAACACTTTTGGAATCAATGACTGATTTCATATCGCTTATTACAAACTGGCATCACAACTTGTTATTCCCTTATCTGCATCTTGATTTCCCTTAATAGCCACATCAGGTGGGATTCAACATATTTTAACTATAATGACCATACGCTTGGTTGAATACTTGTCAGTACTGCCGATAGAAACACTATCGAAATTCGGAACGTTAAACCACCCTAAGGAAGAACAAATCCACAACAGGAATAAAGGCAGGGAAGAGATACCTCTCGTTGCCAATACTGATTTTCGTGTTTAGTGACACATGACTGACAGAAATTAAAATGGAGCAGTCTTTTAGCCTGAAGATCCACCATGCGGCAACGTAAAATATTATATCTAAGATTGGTGATGAAGCCTGGGCACAGGTAGTAAACTAGATGACAATGATCATGAAACTGCAGTACTTACATTGTTAACGCTTATACTTTCAACACCAAGGAGGCCATACTATTAGACAATTACAGGTACCAATAGTACATTAAAGCTAAATGGGAAAAATAAATAATTCCAGAATCCCTCATGTGTGCATGAAGTCATCTACTTTCCTACACAAAGAATACCTATGCATGACAAGTACTCTTGAAACATACTGGTCTTGTAAAGACCAGTATGCTGTGTTCCATAAATTTGCAAATATCATGCAACAGCAATTCTGAAAGGATGGGTTTGTTCAGATGACTTCAAGCATCTACAAGCCAAGCTTTCTTTTTGAAAGAGATCAATGGCATCAGTACCATTTCAATGTCTGGTTCTTGCTAAGAGGTGCAGGACCTCCCCACATACCAAATCAAATCTAGCTCTGTCCAGATGCTTCAAGAAGCAAATCCTCAGAAAATCAAAGTTCATCTCTACCATTGTGTGGTTTTGGGGCATCTTTTGGAACTGAGCTTACCCCATACAAATGGGAAAAAAGAAGAAGAAGAAGAAGAAGAAGAAGAAGAAGAAGAAGAAGAAGAAGAAGAAGAAGAAGAAGAAGAAGAAGAAGAAGAAGAAGAAGAAGAAGAAGAAGAAGGGGGCATCTTTTGGAGCGACATGCATACTAGACTATAGGGTAATATAGTAGGGTTGTCAATTTCTTCATGACCCTATCGTTGACTCCCAGTTGATGCTTGTACCCATTCACAGTTAGGTCAATTGCCAGGGTGGGCTGGGATAGAACCTGGGACTTTGCCTCGGTGAGCCCAAAGCCCTACACATAATGTTGACTAAGCTGTCATCATCTTAGCTTGGAAAGTTGTCAAGGCCTAAAACACAGCCATATTTCAAGCAGGCTGGTGCAACTATACTTAAGTAATCCAAAATGTTAGTTATAAGAGATAGTTTAAACACACCATCCTGATATTACTACTTTTGTCTTTTGATGTTCCCATTAGAAGATTTATGGGGTTGTTTTACTAACAAAGCTAGTTCCTACTACTATATATCTTCCCTCTGACTGTTGACAATGTTTCCTCAACAGATGCTGAAAAGATCTCAAATAGGACACCTCCCAATGACAAGTTTCTTCAGAGATAAGTAATGTCTTAGGAGTCTCTGCCACACCATTGCCACATAGGTTTCCTTGCAGCAGGAATCAACCAACACAAGAAGTTTCTAAATTCTGTTTTTGCTCACATAAAGCATGTCTTTGACTGTGTCAGACTTAACCCTTAAAATGAGTTTGCTTATTACGGTGTGGCCTAGAACTTTTGTAAAATACTACAAAAATGAGGCCTTTGCAAAGCTGCAGCAACCACCCCAGATCTCACATTACCTCCGAATATGTTTTTTGTCACACAAACCAGTCATCCATGGAGCTAAGAAAATGGCCCCTAGAAACTGCTAAGACTTCCAACAATACCATCAGCCAGCTGGGCAGTGAGCACCAGGTAACATAAGAAAAACCAAGTGTACATATTAAAGCATGGATGAAATATTTAAACATAATTGCTTTTCAATGTTAATCAGTACAACGAAGTCCCCCATCTTGACTGATTGTATAACTGGCATCAATGTCTCAATGCTGAAGAAATTGGCTGCCCAAATCAATTGAGACTCAATCTAATTACAGTTTTCAATTTGCCTTAGCATCTCTAGGTCACCTATAAGTAAATTTAGATCCAGAAGAAGTATCATTTGTGTCCTGAAGTTGCCTTTCTTTTTTATCAGTACAATAACGTACACTTAATTGCAGTATTAGTAAAATCACTATTGGGTGGTATGTTGACAGAACTTTTACACGTGGTACATACAGTGTCTCCTTCCTAATGGCTCGGGAAAAGTTGGAATCAGCCTTATCATTTTATAAATTACTGTATTTGATTAAACCAGTATTTTCTTTTCCTGTAGTAAGGGGAGAGTTATAACAAAATCTCAGACAAAATTACCTATCTGAAAATATTAATTTCTTCAGGAAGTCCGTACTACTCTACGGTTGTATCAAAACAAGAAATCAAAAGTGTGATGCTTATTCAGCTGCTAGTATTTCCCATGAAGAGCACAGAATGGAGTCAGCTACTAGTCACAGAGTAGCCATTGGCCTTCGAGACAAATGCAGGACTACTAATCGCATCTCTGCAAGAGAATCATCCAGCAGGAAGAGAGACTTGGAATGGCCCAACTAATCATTCCCTTTGTGGGACAATTCACAATACCAAAGCCATAGAGAAAAAAAGGACTGAAAGAACTATACCAAATATTAATTCAAACTAAATGCTTTCCCCTGATCATTCAACCAGCAGGCTGTGGAAAATACAGCAGTTACAAACAAGTTGCATGAAGATGGTGGCAGGCAAGATGTTCTCCCAGTATGCTTGTTCCTGTTCATTCACAATACTTACTGATACCTTACCTACACCAGAAGCTGCCAAACCATTTCAGCTTTGAATCACAATCTTTCGATACAGCTCTCATTAGTCATTAATGCTGGTGATGGGAGACATGTAAAATATATGGTTTGTTATTTTGTAAGCATTTAACTTTAAAGAAATCCATGCCTGCTTTATGTTTTAACCTAGCAAAAGAGATGATAAAATTTAAGCAAATCAGCTATAGTGGAACGAAAAAAGCATTTTATGTCAGGAAATTAAAAATATTCAAGGTCTCTTATAGACAATAGGCCACCAATGAGAGGTGGAGATTTTACTTACATGTTTGTCCAGCATCTAACTTCATTAAATAACACTGATCAACTTTGAATCTTCTAGACCACTACATATCCAATCACACATACCCAACATTCTTGCAGCATTTACACTGCATATTAGGCTTACATGGTTGAAATAAGTCATGGGTTGGCATCTAAACAGTTAAAATAGCTACCTTCATTGTCATGTTGTCCCCCTCTGCAATTTAAATCTGGTCTTGCACACATACATTTGCCTGCCATTGTTAGGGCAAATTAACTGAAAAATTTTAACATGACACAAATAATAAGTGCATCCATCTGCTTGACCCACCAGTAGAAGACTTGTATGATAACGCCAGGCATCCTGTATGTTCAAGATCAATATCTATTCTGCTATTAAGTCATCATTTATACTTCATTCTGAAATTTCTCTAACTCCTTTCAGACTGAATTGTCTTGTCAAGAAAAAAGATCTGATTTGCAACATAAAGGAAGTTTAAAAGGTACACGCCATCAATCTGAGAGAGATGCTCAAAATAAATATTGATTGCCAGTATGGATTACTCAAAAGATATTAATTTCCTGTGTTCTCTAACTGAAGAACAGAATATTACAAATAACAAAAATAGTTCCTGTTGTAAAGAATTAATCAGGTTACAGGAAAAATATATTCATTCAAGCTGTAACAAATATATTTAATTATTTTTTCCTACATACCTATTTACCATGTTTATCAACCAGTATCACCCCAATGCAGTAAATTTCCGAGTTTAAAAAAATCAAGGGAATTGTGCCTTAACCACCAAATACCATCAGTAACCTTTGCTCATGCTTCATGTAAAAACGTGTTAATATTATGACAAATCGTATCATTATTATCCTTCCTCCATTAATACAGATGAAGCAGTCACTCTTCCAAGTCATACTCTTATCAATCAACAAACTACTGTACATTTTAAAAATTCTTGTTACCAATTCAGCATTGGGTTCATTTACATTATATTAAATTTGTTGAGCAATGAATCCCTAATACTCATAAGTTGCCCATAAACTTTTGGATGTTCTGAATTTCAAACTATCTACAAGAAATCTGGAAAGAACCTGATACATCAAAGCTTCAGAAAGGAGAGATACCAAACAACAATTATACAAAAAATTTATTCTATGTACTTTATACACACAAAATTCACTTTAATAACCTAAACAATTTTTATCAAGTAAACAGCCATTGAAAAAACTGATTATTTACATCAATTTCTTAATATCTTTGAGTCTTCCGCCTCTCAAGACTTTCCTTAAATATGAACTATGAAAATATCCAGGTACAAAAGCTTTAAATTGAAAGAAATTAGAGGAGGAACATCCAAATTTTTCAAGTAATTGTAATAACTTTTATCTTGAAAATACTTAGTATTATCAATACTGCATATAATAAAACAAAAAAGATACTTTCTGTAAACAAAGACTGTGTTCTTTCTACTTCTGTACAAGAGAAACAAATATAGGTCTATTATCCATAGGACGTCTGTTATGAGTCTGTACTACTCTTTGGGCCTCTTGGGGTGTGGCAAAAGCTACACGAGCATCAGCTGTGGGTTGATTGAATTCATTGTATCTTCTGATGATGTGCTCTGGACGCAATGCTGGAAATTCATGTAAAAAGTCAAGAATGTCATCTGTTGTGCAACGATACGGTAAGTTTCCAAGTGCTACTACACAGCCAGGCTTTCCAAAATGTTCAGGGGGTACAGCTGTACCAAAGTTATCCTCTGAAGTACCTGCAGGAGGCCTAAGCAATGCCCCTCTCATTCTTGGACCAAACTCTCCCATACCTCCACGGCCTGCCATCCCCATCATTCTGTGCATTCCTCTCATTTCACCACGAGGCATAAATCCCCTTCCTGATGCATACGGCCCGCCCATTCTTCCTCTGAAAGGTTGGTGTTCCTCATAAGAATTTGGGTGAGGCATGTTCATCATTGCCCCCTCCATATAATTATCTGACTTCATCATTTGATCCTGGCCTTCATCAGGCATACTATCAGTATCTTCTGGAGGAATACTGACTTGGCTTATGCTGGGCTTCTCTTTGACAGCAGAACCTATTCCAGCCTTCTGACCCTTTTTGATAAGTTCAAGAGGATCAAAAGCCAGGCCCATGGCATTCATAACAATAGGCTTAGCAATCAGCTCAACCAACACTTTCATCTTTCCAATTTGCTGTTCATTCTTACCCAGAGCTTGTTTTGCATCCTCAATAAGAGGGAACATTACATACACCTCTCTTACTCCATTAGTGCCAGGCTCACAGAAATGCATGCGTTCAGGTACAAGTCCTTCATCACTGAAGAAGTCTCTAATATTTGCCTCTGTAACATCTTTAGGAACTCTCTTTATGACAACAGAGTCAGTCAATAAGTCACCTGGAATTGGCTGCTTAACAGCAAGTGTCTCATCTGGCTGATCTGATGGGCCATCCTTTTTCTTGACTTCTTGACCTATCATATCTCTATCTTTAACAGCAGGAGCCATAGCACTAGGAGGGCATAGTTCAATAAGCAGAGGACTGCCATCAATAGAGGCATTTGCTAGTTCAGCAATAGCTCTTTGAGCCTCATCATAAGAAATGAGTCGCACAAAACAGCCACCGGAGGGTGTTCTAGTACCTCTTAACCTCTCTATGACAATATCCTCAATCTTAAACTTTTCAAATACCTGAGCAACATTATGCTCCGTACAACCCATTGGCACGCCAGTGACATAAACACAAGGACTTTCATTCGGGAAATTTCTGTCACCATCTTTTCTTGAAGACCCACCTGTCTTCACGTCTACTTCAGAGTCATACTTCGCTTCACTCAAAAGTGAAATCTCTATCCTGTTATCAAATATATAGCTTCCAGAAAATTTTAATGCTCTAGTGGCATCTCGAGGCTGAGAAAATCTGATGTATGCAACGTCTGTACGGTTACCATGACTGTCACCTATTATCTTTATGCTACTGCTGGGTACAAAAATGTTCTGAAATATTTCACGAATAGCTCGATACGAGGCATTCAAAGGAACATTGTGCAATTCCACACTACAAGTTTCGTCCATATACTGGCCTCCCCAACGTGACTGACCTCGTCCACGGAAACTGCCTTGATGGCCACGTTGTGATCCATAACCATCATCATGGTGGCCATCCATGTATTCTCCATGTCTTGAACTGAACCCACCACGGCCTCCTCGACCTCGTTCCCATCCTCGACCTCTGTCCCAACCACGGCCTCCTCTGCCTCGGTATCCCCTGGAGCCATAGCTTTCATCATATTCTCCATCATCTCCATATCTTTCCGCATCCCTTCCATGACCATCCCGGCCAACCCAGTTGTCTTGGGAGTGCCATGTTTCCTGTTCATTCCTATTCCCAAAGCCATCACGTTCATTCCTTGAGGGGAAGTTTCCTGGTCGACCTCTCCCATTCCATGAGGCCTCTTTCAAACCATCCTGCCTATTTGGACCTTCCCATCCTGGCCCAAAATCTTCCATACGGCCCATCCTACTTCTTGGATCCCAGTTTCCACGTCCTTCGCTTTCTTCCCTCATGTCACGCATCTCATTATTTTCTCTAGGATCTCTATCTGGCACTGGGCCTCTCCCCATCGCTTCCTTCTCACCTCTGAATCCTCTCATGTCTCTTTCCCCTCTGAATCTAGCTGGATCATTTGGACTCCCATCTCTGGGGTCCCAATTCCTCTGTGCAAGCTCTGGGCGAGTTCTTGGATCAAAATTCTGAAGAGGATTAGGTCCATTTCCACCCTCTACCTGTGAAGGAAAATGACCTGGCTGCCCTTCATACCCATAACCCTCAGGTCTCATTGGCATTGGTCCTCTATTATTAAACTGAGGGGGCATAGGAGCCTCTCCAGGCATAGCACCATACCTTGCAGGAAATTCACCAGGACCTCTCATGGGGCCATCCACTGGTCCCCCCAATGGGCCACCCATTGGAGCACCTACAAAGTCAACTGGGGGCTTTGGAGCCATTGACTCAGGAGCAGGAGAGTTATTCTGTACTTCATTTGGTACTTCTTGGTCAAGGGACCCATCATCTTCAGCAATTAACTCCATATCAGTGGGAGTATCAATTGTATTAGGAGCTGGGATATTTGAAGGAGAAGCATTTCTGCTACTGAATGGCATCTGTTGAGGGAAAGGTGATCCGCTGTTAAAAGGTGGATTTGCACCGTAAGCAGATGGAACTGGAGGAGGGACAGGGCCAGGTGGAGTCTGTATGGGTGAATTTCTAATTGGCTCAGCAAGACTACTGGGCAAAGGTCCCCTCATGCTAATACTTGGAATGTCTCCAAGTCCTGGTATTCCCCCTGATCCTCCTATAACTTCTACATCTTTACTTAGTGAGTCATTCCCTGGAGAAGTTTTATTGCTATCTTGACTGGAGCGGTCAGAACGATCACGGCCAACCCTACTACCGCGCTCCCTTTCACGGTCACGATCTCTTCCGCGATCACGATCCCTAGTCTTATCCCTAAAACGATCACGATCCCTGCTTCTGCTTCTACGATAGCTACGGCTACCACGATCACGACTACGTGACCTTGATCGACTTCTATGGCGACGGTGGCGATCTCTGTCTCGATCACGTGATCTTGACCGTGATCTGGATCTGGATCTAGTTCTTCGGCGACGACTGTCGCGACCATCACGACTCTTGCTGTCTCGCTTTGGTACAGAGGATGAACTGGAGGATGGTTTTTTATCATCTTTCTTGTCATCCTTAGGCACAGCAACTTGGAGGTCATTGTTCTCATGATTGCCAATATTATTGTATGGAGATTCCTGCGAATTACCCATCATAGATACTGACTGCATGGACTGCTGCATTGTGACAGGAGGGGTAAGTGGCATGTGAGGGGGCATAGGAGGAAGTGGCTGATGACCATCAGAATTATTTGCAAGACCATGCATTTGGTAAGGTGAATGGGTTGGAAGTGGCATCTGGGGTGGAGGCACCAAGGGTTGTGTCGGTGCAGGTACAACCTGCGGAGGAGGCTGCGGAGGAGGCTGCATTTGAGGCTGTGGAGGTTGAGGTACTGGCTGTACTGGTGGTTGACTGACAGGCGAAGCACTAGCTGACTGGGGCTGTGAAGGGATGACAGGAGGAACATGGTAGCCTTGAAGAGCCATAGCTTGTTGTCGAGCAGCTTCAATAACCTTTTGCATCTCCGTGCGTGATGACAGCAACAAAGTAACCTGGATCCCTTTAAGACTAGCACCTGACATCCTCATGGCCAACCTTGCGTCCTCATCAGTACTGTAATGAAAAAGTTGAGTTAAAGGCTTCTATAAATTTTTAACCAGATGGGAAATGACAAAGTTTTTTGAGATACAGACAGAAAAGTAAAGTAAAAAGCATCCTATACTTATTGGCAAGCAGGAACATGCAAGCAAAAAAACTGTACAATAACTAACATTCCCCAAATAGCATGATCCTCCTGTTAAGTGCTTTATAGACTTACTCTGTTGGTTAATTTAGTCAAATACTGTGGGTAAATAACAAAATTCAAAGGAACAAGACATGGACAAACGTCATTTGATGACTTTAAAAATAGCAAAGAAATTTTCTTATTAACAATAACTACATATATAAGATTGTAATTGTACTTCTTTAGAATTAAAGAGATTCTATATACAGTACTGTATACAATATCACCTTGATCTTGTATAAATCAATTTATATACTATATATTTCTCCAATACACTAAGCAAAACCAATCTTCATAAAATTAATAGCTATCAAATAAAAATCAGATGATCTATTAATAGCACAATTCCCTTATGACCTATTTAAATTCTTTCCAAAAACTTATATGGAATAAATGTCTGACGAATACAAAAGTAAAAACTACTATTGAATACTAGTAACACCTCAACTTAATGGACTTCTGTACTTATAAGCTACATGATTATCATTAATTTTTGCTTGGCTACAATTTCAGGTGTCATATATTTTTATATTGTTCTCTTAAACTGACTTGTAAGAGTAAAGTACTGGACAGTTTGGATTAGGAACTACAGTCGACCACTGCCTATTCGCGGTTGTGGATTTGCAGCTTCACCTACTTGCAGATTTTTCTGTGGAACGTAGGAAAATTTGCCTATTCGCGGAATTTTACATAGAGAAATATTCACTAATTACTGTATTTTTATATTATTTTCGTGACTAAATACATTTTTCATGATAAAACTATGAAAATAGGCAGATATAAGCATTTTTAGAGGGGATTTTTGGTGTTTGAACTATCAAAATAGGCAATTATAAGCATTTTTAGAGGGGGTTTTTGGTGTTTGAACTATCAAAATAGGCAATTATAAGCATTTTTACAGGGTTTTTTGGTGTTTGAACTATCAAAATAGGCAATTATAAGCATTTTTAGAGGGGTCTCAAGTGTTTGCAGATTTTGGCTATTCGTGGAGGGTTGCGGTCCCTATCCCCTGCAAATCCCGGGGGTCGACTGTACGTGGAATTGCTGTTAGCTGCAAAATATCTAGAAAATATTCAAGTGCAGGCTATAATACAAGGTCTTTGTTAATTATGGACTTCAACTTATCAGAAAAGCAAACTCCAAAGTGTCTGTTAGGCTGAGGTGCTACTGTAGTAATGTTCACAACTCCAAAGCATTTTAGGCTCACCTGAATGCGATGAATGCATCGCCAAGTTCCCCACCAACGATGTGAACGCCACCTTCCGGAATAGAGAGTCCTTTGAAGAACTCTCTGATGTCCAGGGCATTAGCAGACCATGGAAGGTTCTGCAGTCTTATGATGACACTCATGGTGGATGGCTTATTCTGTTTGCTCTATAATGCTGGCACGGATAGAGGTTCTATCTGTTGAGAGAAACAAAATAATTAGATTACAAACAATTAACACTAATCAAATTTATGCAAAACTTGGGCAAATCAAAGCTTACAGGACTTCATATACACATGTATATAATCAAATTACAGAGTTAGATGAGTGTTACAGATTTTAAACCTTCCTCAAACTTGATACATATAACACTCAATTTAGAATTTAAAACTTCCTCATACTTGATATATACAAAACTATAATTATGGAGTGTGTATATGAAGTATACAGTATATAGATATACACAGTATTTTAAAAAATGCATACGGAAACTACATAAATTACAACTACTACTCAGATTGACTTAAAAATATCTTCTAGATGGTTATTTTATATATAACTAACATTTTACTTCTTTAACACTTTAATATTTTAACCAAACTGTTCATAAATACTTTTCACACAAACATACATATAATATAAAGCAATGTTACACCAACGTTATGAAAATACCAAAGCCAATAACTGTGATTAATAGATTAAAATCTATACACCAAAGAACATACTAGGCATGTTGATAATCTGATATTTAATTGGAACAAACAACCTGAGATTAACAGATATGTATTTTTATCATCAGACCATAAATGCGCCAAATTTTACCCCCAATTCTATTCAGGAACAGAAGTCCCAACTCACTTTTATTCTTTAAAGAGCAGATGACTATTTTAATCATTCTCTAATGAATTTCAATCCTTCTTCCTATAAGGATCGAGATGGTGATCCTTCCTTCTAGCCCTACTGCGAGACTCAAGCCCAGTATTCCCCCAAGGAACTCCATCCTTCCTTGTTCCCAACAGAACAAAAAGGATTCCTACTATTAAAGGAACTTGTCTTCCATCACTATTTCCCTACTAACTCTGCTAATACCTCTTGTTCCCGTTTAAATGCTTTGTTTTCTGTGTTCCTAACAGAACAGCAGTCCTTGCCCTTATCCCTTTAAATACTAAAGTTCTTTAACCATACCCCTATGGAGCTTCCTTCGCTCCTCTATGTTCCCTAGTACCCATTTTTCTTCTATGTTCTCCCAAAAGCCTCTCTGGCGCTTCGTCAACGTGCCTCTAAAGAACTCCTGTTCATTCTACAAGATCCCTAGTCTTTTAACCTGATTACATCTTACAAGTCTATCATCACCTGACAGTATTTTTCTCTTATATGTATATAAAGACTTTTGGCTTAATTACGTCCTCAGCATCGTTTACCCAACTGACTGAGTTCATGCTAATTGCTGGCTTCAAAAATGATGTGACCTTAGTATGCCTATAATAAAAGTTGGTATTTTCGAAATTAACAAACTCTCATGAAGATATGAGTCTTACAAGTGTGTGTGTGTATGTATGTATGTATGTATGTATGTATATATATATATATATATATATATATATATATATATATATATATATATATATATATAATATGTGTTTGGCTGCTAAAATATTCGTCGTTTTTATGTCAAGTCATTCTGTCGTTAATGAAACAAGTACACAAGAACTCTAAGTGCGACCCCATTACACTTTAAGCCTAATAACCGGTTTAACGGACACCATACAACCACAATTGAGCTTCGTGAATACTACCGAAATGTAATAGTAATACAATGCTAATTCCTTATTATTCAAAACGGAGTTACCATGACTTGTTTAACTCGGTTCGTTTTTACTCTAATGTTTACTGTAAACTTGTTTGTCCTTCCACGACAGTTTGTTGAAAAACTAGTTATCGTTCGCCCTTCAGTTTATTGAAAAATTGCAGCTTGCCGTCAGACTCGAGTTTACTGGGAAATGTTAGCTAGTCTGTGCCTTCACAAACTGTGTACTTTGATTCGTCTTCACCTGTCAATTTCATACAAAATTCTTGGTTTGACTTGGCCAATAAATTTATCGCTATTGGATTCGTGTACTGCAGAAGTTATTAACCAACTTGAGTTCATCTTGTCAAAAATTCATTGCAAAAATAAAGAACACTTTCGGGATATGAAAACATGCTGCTTTAGATTAACCACCCTGTAGTGCTTCAGTGTACTTTTTCACCTTTCGTCACAACTGCGGCTTGATTCAATACCTAACCATCTTTGAAAAAGTTGTCATCATATCAATATTGTAAAATAAATTTCCTTTGTATTACCTCCCAAAAGTTTTTTTTTCCATTTTTGCGTAACGATTCATTTAAATAGTTGTGTGGTTACGATATTGGTAAGTTTATTCCTTCACCTTTCGCCAGTTATACTTACGTAGAGAGAGAGAGAGAGAGAGAGAGAGAGAGAGAGAGAGAGAGAGAGAGAGAGAGAGAATCTGTAGTCAGATCATAAGGGAGAACACTTGTGTTCCTTTCATCAATGAAGGTGATTAAAGGGTAACTTGAAACTTTTCTCCATATCTGGAATTTCCTTTAAAGATACCAAAAGATACAACTTGAGCTACCTGTATGGTCACATATGAGAGAGGAGCCTATTGTTTGTTTTCTTTTTCGTTGGAACGACTTGTTACAGATACCAAGAACATGCGACACAATTTGCAAATACTTGCAGCCATTCCGTGGTTATATCACCTTGGGATTTTTATGGCGATGTATAATCGCGTAGGTTTTACTATAAATAGTGGTGTCTAATGCAACCAGCTGCCATTCTGAAAGTCCTCTCGTTTGCTCAATTTGTGGTCTAATGCGACACTGCATGACCAGACTTCATTATACCAATGTTACAGTTGACTAGTCACTCTTTATCGTTTAGTTATTCAGACTGAATTAAATGAAAAGACTGTGATTCCCCTATATGCCACTATGTGCAGGGACTAATGCCCTTTAACTGTGGTAATTCCTGGATTAAAAGATACTGCCATTAAATACCCGAAAAAGGCTAGATTAATTTCCCAACAACTCTTTTAACATAAAAATTTAACATTGATTTCACCACTCCCAGTACATAAACATATGTATAATGGAATTTCCAAAGAATTTTTCAGTGCATAAACATACTGTATGTGTAATGGAATTTTCAAAGAACTTTTAAAAGTTCATTTTGGCGGTTATGAAATTGCTATAAAGGTAAACACTTGTACGTTTGTGTGTGTGTGTGTGTGTGTGAGAGAGAGAGAGAGAGAGAGAGAGAGAGAGAGAGAGAGAGAGAGAGAGAGAGAGATTTCTCTCCTAATTTGTTCTCCCAATGGAATGTTCATGAAGATAATAATGCTTAGGATGGGTTTTCTCTGCATGCCGCCATTATAATTACGTATATTCATCTATCTTTGGACAATGTAGATAAAAAAAATCAAGAGTACTGTTCGGGCAAGTACAATTTCATTCACACACACAATAAACTGGCCAAGGGCATCCTTGGTGGTTAGATTTGATAAAGTTAATGGACAAATGCTTCCGGGTCGCCAGTAATTCAGCTCACAACCTATGTGTAAATCCTCTGAACACAGTAACAGGCATTCTCTCTCTCTCTCTCTCTCTCTCTCTCTCTCTCTCTCTCTCTCTCTCTCTCTCTCTCTCTCTCTCTCTCTCTCTCTCTATATATATATATATATATATATATATATATATATATATATATATATAATTATATATATATATAGTGAGTGTGTTTGCGTATTTCAGCAGCACAGGATCTGTTCAGTGCTTGGGAACAATACTAGTGTCTTTGGACATTTTTAAATTATATATATATATATATATATATATATATATATATATATATATATATATATATTTTACTTTATAACATACACAATTGTTCTGTGCATTAGTAGAATTACTAAAAGGACCTCATTCAAACTGGATGGTATCTAATGGAGTACGGATACTTGATAATGTGGACTGTTTGTCCAAGAAAGCATGTAAGTTTTTCTGAATAAATACTCCATTAGATACCATCCAGTTAAAATATATATATATATATATATATATATATATATATATATATATATATATATATATATATATGAATTATGAAGCACAATTGCAGACATAAACAGTTGTTTTGATCGACAACAAATGCAATTAAATTTTGGGCGTTTTATCTGCATGATTAGGCATCAAATGCCCTCATGGATCTTGATGCTTAAACAATTCATAACCAACGTCATGGGAGAGATGGTGGATATTTTTTTCCTTACCCATCAGATGAATTACTGTTCCATCCTTACACATAAAACCACTTTTTCTGGTAATTCTTACACTAACAATTTTTTTCCCCGTTCTGTTACAAAAGAATAATGAGCCAACAAGCAGTTTACTCTCCAACTTCAAATTTGACCTAGCATCCCTCCCACACTACAATGACACCAAAATTGGTTTAAAGGTCTACTACTTATATATATATATATATATCACAGTAAATACGTGAAACCCTAGGATTTCACGAAATCCCTAGGGAATATGTGAAATGACCAATTTGCTCACGAACATTTGATCTCCGAGGGCTAGTACTAAACACGGCGAAACAGTGATTCATCTACATTGTTCTGCCGTGTTTTGTACTAGTCAATGGGGGGGGGGCAAATGTGTTTAGTCAATGGGGGTCAAATGTGTTTCGCCATGTTTAGTACTAGGCCCTTGGGGATCAAATGCACTTAAGAGACATTTGATCCCCAGGGGCTAGTACTAAACACGGCGAAAAAATGATTCATCTACACTGTTTTGCCATTTAGTACTAGCCCCTGGGGGATCAAATGTGTTTTGTCATGTTTAGTACTAGCCCTTGGGGATCAAATGTTCATAAGCAAATTGGTCACTTCACATATTCCCTTGGGATTTCGTGAAATCCCTGGATTTCACATATTTAATGTAACATATATTACAAGATAAGTGCGTTTTAGACCACAAACTCCCGAAAATAATGCCAAAGCAGTTATCGAGATCAATTTCCTCCTCACAAACAAGCTGGGAACTGAAGTTTCCCTAAATTTCTGGATTTTGTTTCCGAGAAAAGCCTTCAGTAAGTTTCCTCTGATTTACCTAGAGGTGACATTTAGAAAGTATCTTTTACCCGGCAGGATTTCAGTTGTTGATTCTAGCTTCACTGTCAACTAGTTTCCTTTGCTGGAACTCTAAAAACACCCATTCATTCCACTGTCAGTTATTAGTTCCAAAATGCATGTTTTCTTCCTTTCGCCTTTTAACATAAATAGTATTTGATTATATTTATTATTCACAAAACCTCTATTCATCCTTATCAGATTTATAGGAGAGCTTGGTCGATTCCTTAACCCTGCATGTGTCTATGAGAAGCAGTGATCACATGGCCATGAAATGCAGGACTTTACCATCCATTTACTCATTCTGCTGTTATGTGACGTCATTTCAGGTTTGGTAAGGCAAGACTCCCGCTTGCCTTATACTCGTTTAGACCTCTCCTACTCAGAACACAAGAACAACGTTCTTTCCTTGTTAATACGAAATGGCTTAGTTAAATCAGCCAAGATGCTTTTCTTTCTTCAGCATTTCATACCTTTCTCTTGATCCAGCAGCTACTCCCGATGTCAGCAGTATTTATCCACTCCTGCACCGATCAAATTCTATTCTCTGTTCTCATAGGGGAAAAATACGTTGTATTGTTTTTATTAAGGCATTAGGTCTTTTCAATGCTGGGTGGTTCAACTTCCTTAGCGATTTAAACCCAGATTGGGAGTGTTCAGTAATTAAAAGCGTAGATCAAAGTGTTCACAAAAGGCTGACCTTCAATATACTCTTCTCTTAAAGACTTACCATCAACTGTAATTACACTACATGAATATCAGATTTGAAGGGAAAACACAGTGTATTTTTCGTCAGTAAATATAAACCTTACTGCAAGACATTCAAATTTCTTATGCATCTATTTACCACTGATCTACCTGTCACTGAGATCGCAGTTAACCAGCGTGTCACTTCTCTTACGACATTTACTGATAAGAAAGATTTCCAGATTCTCTGAAATCTTTTTTAACTCGAGGTGAGACAGGAGATTCAAATTTCCTGGCAAAGGCGTATCATTTCTTTCAATTTCATTGTAACTCTTCTTCCTGTCTATACACACAAGTCGCTCTGAATACTGATCAAGATGTGGTCACCTGGGTGCTGGTGCCACACTTCTTCAGTCCTTGTCACATAAAAGGTAGAGTTCTCCCAGGTGCTATGATGGTGAATTTGACTTAGAATGTCTTGATAAATTATCCAGTGATTTTCACTTTAATATCCTCCCTAAATCATCATTCTTTCATTTCCTTAATCGCATAAGACACGACCAACGCGAGATATCCAACCCACTGGGACTACATTGTTTTATGGCAAGTCATTCTTCAGATCCGAGTTTAATGGGCACTCACGAGCATCAAAAGGCAATGTCTTAAAAACTTAACAGATAATCAGTGTCCAAGCTCCCTCTTCACCCAAGCCTGGAACTAGGGGAACCAGGCAGTAGCTAGTGGTGACTTGGCAGTTAGCTATATGGCCCCTGCCATTATGACGGAAAGGTAGGTTTGCCAATGAAATCTATTATGTCATAGGTGGGTCTTGAACTCTAGAACACCACAATATGAAGTCCAGGCAAACCCACTAAGTCATTACCTTCGATGAATATGTAAAGGCAATGGAATGGTAGTAAAAGAGAAAATTTGCTTTCACAAAATCTCATCTCTTCAGCTGATAAGTATGTTGCCAGCAATAGTCTCCAAACATTTCTATGATCCTTACACCTTGGGAAAGGAAGTCCAGTCAGTTGGAGACTGGAGAGAGTGGACACTAGCGATGGTTCTTCCCAAACACGACTGGGGAGAACAATTACAAAACACACTGTTCCAATGCTGTGTGTTCCGTAAATAGTCTGTGGGCTTCATATCTGTATTTTGAATTGCTCATAATTCTGCTAAATCTATGCATTCAAAACAGTATTGTTGTTGCTGTAGTACAGTGTTTTTTAAACATTCCTGAAAGGATTCTCAAGTACTGGTATGACAGGTTGGAAAAGTGGATGGGACTCACAATATATATACACAGTATATATATATATATATATATATATATATATATATATATATATATATATATATATATATATATATATATATACATATATATAAACACCACGTGGGAGGAATGAAATGTAGCTGTAAATCCGGACCGGTGTCGGCTGCGTTGCTGAGCCATCTTCAGAGGACTGATACATAGTGGTAGAGATGCATAATGTATATGCTAGCATGACAGTACATAAAGAAATAGAGACGGTTGGAAACCAAGTATTTCCACCTGTAAGAAATAGAGAACAGTTTGTAACCAAGTATTTCCACCTGTCAAATTTTGTAGTAAAGTGTCTTACATCAAATTATATAAATATATATATATATATATATATATATATATATATATATATATATATATATATATATATATATATATATACACACAGACTATAAAATATTTTCTGTTAAGACAGAATTCCATCTAATAAAGGGAGCTATAAAAACACGAAAAGGGTTCAAATTATAGCGTTATATTTTGAAGACAACAGTCTACCTCAACATACAGCTAACCTATATATAAGATATATGTCTTCCAAATATAATGCTATAATTTCTATATATATATATTTTTATATATATATATATGTATGTATATATATATATATATGTATATATATATATACACATAGACTATAAAATATTTTCTGTTAAGACAGAATTCCATCTCATAAAGGTAGCTATAAAATTCACACCAAGGCCACAGGAAAAATTAGAAGGACTATATTTTGTGACAACAGTCAACACATTTTGAGGTAACAATAAGCTAACACAAAAGCGCTTGGACAGGTGTCTTCTTCCTGTATAATGCTATAATTTCACGATCCTTTTGGTGTTTTTACACTTCACACACACACAGTATGTACTGTATATACAGTACACACACACACACATATATATATGTATATATATATATATATATATATATATATATATATATATATATATATATATATATATACATACATATATAATCTTACACATATATAAATAATAAATTGATCCAAAATATAAGAGATTTATGCTGATGATAGGTCTTTGAGATTATATATCTATCTATATATATATATATATATATATATATATATATATATATATATATATATATATATATATATATATACATAATACACACACAATTATACATACATATACAGTATATATGTTTATTCCCTGATAATAAAAAAGTAACAAGCCTAATGGCTTAGTTTTTTCCTTTAGGGCTCCTGGAAGTAACCATCAGGAAAGGGTAAGGTCTTATGAGGCAGTTACAGCCCATCCATCCATTAGAACGCGTTTAAAATGCGTCCTAGTAATAATGCCCACATTACCATAATGAGAGAGAGAGAGAGAGAGAGAGAGAGAGAGAGAGAGAGAGAGAGAGAGAGAGAGAGAATCTCAAAGACCTGGTCATCAGCATAAATCTCTTATGATTTTGGATCAATTTGATCATTTTTGTGTCGTGCAACTAAGATTATATATATATATATATATATATATATATATATATATATATATATATATATATATATATATATATATAATGTGCTTTTGTCAAAAAATAGCACATGACAATATATTCAGCCACGGCCACAGGAAGAATGAAAGCAGTACCAAGCGCTTTTGTGTTACTTCATTGTACCTCGAAAATGTGTTGACATAACACGAAAGCACTTGGTAGTCCTTCTATTTTTCCTGTGGCCTTGGCTGAATATATATAGTATGTGTTTATGTATATATATATATATATATATATATATATATATATATATATATATATATATATATATATATATATATATATATATATATATATATAATGTGTGTGTGTGTGTGTGTGTAGAATCTACTGGTCACTTTTACCAGATACATATGTGATTGTAATAGCCACAATGCCCTAATGGTCAGATCGGCAACTTGACCTCCTTGTGATTATGGTGACACTCGTTCGTTTCCCGCGACCGGACATCACAAGCACTGCAATTTCTTGCACTTGGATCTCAAGGCTCTGTAGTGACAAGTGTATCCAAAAAAGCGAAGAAGAATTAACAGGGCATTGAAGTTAACAGGGCATTGAAAGAGAAACCGAGCAATAATATAAAGACTCCTCTCGGTATCATCTTGTAATAAGACTAAGAGGCATCTTACTCTAATCTTGCTTTGCGTTCTCACAATAAATATATGAATGTTATAATGGTCCCAACAAACTTCACATGTGGCAGTGTATTCCGTAAATTTACTTCGTTTTTTATTCACATTTTCTAGAAGCAGCTTTTAAGAACTTACGATGTATCGTTTAAGTTTCTTTCTAACCATCGAAATGAAACATTAATCAGTCGTGTTTTAAATGGAAACTAAGAGGGAATTTTGGTTTCCCTACCCCCCTTTTTTTTTTTTTTACACACCTGAAACGTTAATGTTTCTTCTCGTTTATTTTGGAATTGGACTATTGTTTAATTTTACGCTTCTGAAACTTGTGAAAATTCCGAAACAGGTCTCGTTAAGCACTTAAATTTACCTTTAACTTCAGGGACAACACCCGGGTTTTTTTTTATATTTTTATGATATAATTATGTTGAAGTGGACATCTTTTTGTTACGCGCTTGGTAATAATTTTGATGTAATTTAACTTTTTGCGTTATCACTCGATTTGCACCTTTCCCCAAAAGCTATAGATAGACTCCTTGAGTTGTGTGTATAATACACACAAATGTGTATATATATATATATATATATACAAATGTATATATATATATATATATATATACATATATATATAATATATATATATATATATATATATATATATATATATATATATATATATATATATATATATATATATATATACATACATACAGCTATGGGGAAGGGGGTTAACTATCCGATTCGGAGCAATTTATTGGGACGAGAGTGCTAGCCCCATGACCTCTTCCACTCTCGCTGTAACCCAGTAAAGTCGACTAACCACCAAGTATACACTTCATCACTTCAGCCTACAGAAAAGGCAGATTTCCCTTCTCTTTGAACCACTGTGCCATTTCTTCTTCGTAACACCTTAAATGTTACATTCAAAAGCTTCTAATGTTACTGTCACAGTGTTGTCGATCAAGAAAACAGCCCATTCCTGCTGTCTGCGGGAGAAAACGAAAGGTGTAGTGCTTTTTATTAACTAATCTTTTCACGTCTTAGAATGCGGGAGTGAAAACGGAACCAGTTCACTTCCTAGGTTTCATCTGCATCTTTATATGCCTCTGTTCTCTTGGCTTTTTCTTGTAGCAACAGAAAACTACTTAGCAAAATACTCTGCACTTTCTGACTTCTTAATAAATATGCACCCACTATCAGGGTGTGGTAACATCACACAGACATTTTTCTGATACACTTTCGAAATGTGTTGGTAAACTTCGCTCGAATAACCAGTATTTGGTGGCAAGTCTAGCTGAAGTCGCCTATGATCGTAGGGGGGGAAGAGACAGACGATGATCCCAAACGTGCCTTTGCTGGCAATAAACATAAATCAGTATGTCAAGTGTAATTGGTTACTGCAGTTTATTATTCAACTTATGACATAAAACAACTGCATTCTGTAACAACGCTGATAGTAAAATGCAGTCCCAGCACTAGAAACGGTTTTTATCTCAAATAAATAAAAATAAAAAGGTTATTATGCAAAGTACTCATGTTGATATGCATGGAGTGTGAATATAACGTGCATCAACAAAGGCAAAAGGCATCCTATTGGTACCTTTGTTGGTGGCAAGATACCTGGAACTTCCGAAAAATATTGCTCCTAAGAAATTGAACAGGTCCTTCAATTTCACCGACTGTAAACCATATCAGTTGATGAGGTTTCGAAAGTTCCAATTATGAAAATAACCTGCTGGTCACAATACTACTTCAACAGTTTTAAAGTTCAAGATCCTGAGCTAATAATTATTCATTTTAATTTCATAATAAATGACATGATAACAGATTTAATCTCCGGGCATCCAAAGGGGAAGAGAGAGAGAGAGAGAGAGAGAGAGAGAGAGAGAGAGAGAGAGAGAGAGAGAGAGAGAGAGAGAGAGAGAGAGAGAGAGTCTAAGATTTTCCATTACTCAAGTGACACGTATGTCGAGTTCCTTGACCTGTTGTGCATAATCATCAAACACTTGGTCAACTAACAGCTCTCCCTAACATTTGTTAAGATATATTTTTGATGATGACAGTAAAATATACGATGAATCACTTTTGGAATGTCCTTATTAATTCACGTCCAACAAACAAGTGTAAGAAATCTGAAAGAATCTCTGGGGAAAAGCCAGCACCAAATCCTAGGTTAGTGCGTTCTGACATTTGGAATCTTGGGCGTGGTGTATTCTGACATCTCTAATCTTTGGGCTGGCATATTCTAACATTTGCAGTCTTGAGGTTGGTGCATTCTGACATTTGCAGCCTTAAGGTTGGTGTATTCTGACATTTGTAGGCCTTAGGTAGATGTATTCTGACATTTGCAGTCTTAAGGTTGGTGTTTTCTGACACTTGCATCCTTTGGGTTTGGTATATTCTGACATCTGTAATCTTTGGGTTGGTATATTCTAACATTTGCAGTCTTGAGGTTAGTGTATTCTGACATTTGCAGTCTTAAGGTTGGCGTATTGTGACATTTGTGGTCTTTAGGCAGGTGTACCCTGACATTTGCAGTCTTAAGTTGGTGTTTTCTAACACTGGCACCCTTTAGGTTTGGTATATTCACACATTTGTAATCTTTGGGCTTGGTGTATTCTGACATTTGCAGCCTCAGGTTGGTGTATTCTGACATTTGCAGTCTTAAGGTGGGTGTATTTTGACATTTGTGGTTGCTAGGTTGGTGTATTCTGAAATTTGTGGTTCTTAGGCGTATTCTGACATTTGCAGTCTTAAGGTTGGTTTTTTCTAAAATTTGCATCCTTTGGGTCTGATATATTCTGACATCTACAGTCTTTGGATTTGGTGTACTCTGACATTTGCAGTCTCAGAGTTGGTATATTCTGACATTTGCAATCTTAAGGTTGGTGCATTCTGGCATTTGCAGTCTTCAGGTTTGGGTATTCTGACACTGGCAGTCTTTGGGTTTGGTGTATTCTGACATTTTCAGTATTAGGGTTGATGTTCTGATGTTGGAAATCTTAAGGCTGGTGCATTCTGGCATTTGCGGCCTTAAGGCTGGTGTTCTGATATTTGTAATCTTAAGGCTGGTGCATTCTGGCATTTGCAGTCTTTAGGATTGGGTATTCTGACAATTGCAATCTTTGTTTGGATATTCTGACACTTGCAACCTTAAGGTTGGTGTATTCCCAGATTTGCAGTATTTAGGTTTGGTATTCTGACATTTACATTCTTTAGGTTGGTGTATTCTAACATTTACAGTCTTGGGTTTGGTGTATTTTGACACTAGCAGTCTTTAGGTCTAATGTCTTTTGTCATCACTTGCAAAATCTGTATGTTACTATATTCTAATCTTACAACACATTAGAGTCAAACATACTCTTAAAAGTGCAAAGTCTTTAGGTCTGGTGTGTTATGTCACTTGCATAGTCTAGGTTTAAGGTATTCCAACATTTGCAGTCTTTATTTCGTGTATTCTGACACTTGCAAAGTATTAGGTTTGATGTATTCCAACCCTTAAGTGCATTGTTTGTTTTAGTCCGACACTTGCAAATTTTTTAGGTTTAATGTATTCAACATTAGCAGTAAGGGCTGTGTATTCTGACATAGGCAAAGTCTTTAGATTGGTATATTCTGACATTTTCAAATATTTTTAGGTCTGTGTAGTTTGAAATGATCAAGTCTTTTGGTCTTGTGCACTCCTGTATTTGTATTACAGGCTGTTCAAAGGGCAAGATCCTGTGCTGGCATGAGGCCAGCTGTCTCTACAACAACACCACCACTTGCCACGTCTAGGTTGGATGTATTAGGATTAGGGTTTGGTGCATTCTGTAATTTACAAAGTATTCTGTCAAGATTAGGGTTTGGTGCATTCTGTAATTTACAAAGTATTCAAATTTGGTGCATTCAGCATTAGCAAAGTCTTCAGGCTTTTTATATTTTGATACTTGCAATGTCTTGGACAGTTTTGTGTATGTAGCTATCTTCAATTTCTTAGGTTTGGTGCTCTCAAACTATGTCTTTAGGATAATGTTCTAGTCCTTTCAGTCTTCAGGTTTATTTATTCAATTACCTGCAAAAGTCTTCGTGTTTGGCGTGTTTCGGCATTTGCAAAGTATTTAGGTTTGGTATTAGCTGATACCTACAGTCTTCAGTTACTCTAAATTTTGCAGTCTTCAGGTTTGGTGTATTATGTAATTTGAACAACGCAGGAGTACTGTGATATTTTGCAAGTCTTTCGGTATGGTTTACTTTGAAATTTGCATTCTTTGTTAATGGTGTATTCTGATATTTGCAGTCTTTAGGTTATTTAAGTTTGGTATATTCTGACATTTATAGTTTCTAGGTTTAGTGCGATGTGACATTTGCAGTCTTTATGTATGATTTATACTAACAATATACTAACAACTGCATTCTTTAGGGTTGGTGCATGCTGACATCATCAAAGTGTGGATGTAGGGCACTGTGGAATTTGCAGTCTTGGGATTTTGGTGTACTGTGCAATTTACACCATTTTTAGATATGGTGTACTCTGAAAATAATATAGTCTTTAGGTTATGCTTTACTGCATGCTTTTAACAATTGGAATATGAAGAATATGAGATTTAGGCCTGATGCCAGGCGCTGGGACCTATGAGGTCATTCAGTGCTGAAAAGAAGAGAGTAATGGAGGCTTGAGAGGATTAATAGGAAGAGAACCTCGCAGCTGCATTATGAAGCAATTGTTAGGAGAGGGTGGAAAGTAATTTGGAAGAATGAGGATATGAACGGAGGTACGGTAAAAGGAATGAAAGGGGTTGCAGCCACGGGCCGAAGGGACGCTCCAAAGAAACTTATGTAAAACCTACAGTGCACTGCATGAGGTGCACTGATGGCACTTCCCCTGTGGGAGTTTCTGGGAAATGAATTTGGACTTGACTTCTCTTCCTGGTCCTGTTCCCTTCAGTTTTCAACCTTCCGTTCTACAATGTGCAGGTCTGTCGTTTCCTTTCGGGATGAACCCCACCCATTTCACTTTAAAAAAATTATTATTATTATTTATTTATATACTTTTTTTTTTTTTGCTTCCGTCGGCGCTGCTTCAGCAGGGACACATTGGGCTGCCCAGTTGTATTAGTTTTTAGTATCAAATCCACGACCACTCAACATCTGTTTAGGGAAGTAGACTTTCATGTTCATCAAAATCAAATTTCCAAGTACTCCGTCATTAAAAATCCCTATTATAGATGTCGATCTTACAAAAGCGTCGAATTAATGCTTGCAGACTGAAATCAATAATACATGCACACACACACTATATATATATATATATATATATATATATATATATATATATATATATATATATATATATATACATATACATATATACATATACTGTGACCTTGGAAAGTGCCGAAATAATGCTTGCATACTGAAATCTATAACACATACAAACATACACATATGTATATACACATTACACACATCTATAATATAATATATATATATATATTATATATTATATTATATATATATATATATATATATATATATATATATATATATATATATATATATATATATATATATATACACTTCTTAACCAGAAGAATCCAACCCTGAGTCGAGACGTCTTTTACAGTTTTCACGATTTCTTGTTCTTTAAAGTCAGTGGTTCCAAATGTCACCTCTCCATCAGTGGACAGATGATCAGGTAACACTTTCACTTTCGTGAATTGATCTCACACTGCTGGCATTTCAAGGAAGAAAACACACACAAATATATATATATATATATATATATATATATTTGTGTGTGTGTGGGTGGTGAAAACAAAACAGATTGTGGCTTATGAAATTAACCAAAAAAAAAAAAAAAAAAAAGGTTGCACATGTGAAAGCATGTATCATTGTCGAGATGGCTTGGTCATATGGAGAGAATGGAAGACATTGGGTTGGTGAATTCTGTATAATTCTCAAGTGTTAGGAGGGATGGGACGACCTAAGAAGTGAATGGAAAGATGGCTCACTAGCAGTGCTGGCAAAGAATGGCTTTAATAAAAAACACACAAGAGTGTACAGGAGACAGTTGAACCATGAAGTGTAAGGGAGCATGATGTGCTGCCGATGAGCCTTCGCTGTGAGTGTATGAAGCAGTAGAAGTTTTCCATCCATGAATCCGAAGTTATAAGCTTGAATATGGATTGGGGGCTGTTCTCAAAGCAAGAGCACGTGCTGGCATAACGTCAGCTTAATCATAACCAACACTGAATTCAGCAGTGACCATTTTTTTTTTTTTTTAGCCAATCCTTGCAAAGGAAAACGGCTTCATAATACATGTACATGTGTATGTATGTGATATATATATATATATATATATATATATATATATATATATATATATATATATATATATATATATATATTGATTGTATATATATAGATATATAAAGATAATATATATATACACATAAAAAAATTCTAACTTGTTAGAAAACACAAGTTGATTGTACTTGCTTGGCCTTTTCGGCAGATGATGATAAAGATAACGATTACGGACTTATAAAAAAAAACATGAGTAACCTTTTAGAAAACACAACCGTTAAGACACAAGTTTGCTTTTCCAATGTGAACGACAATTTATGCATGTTAATGATTTACTTGCTATCATCGGTATTAAAAAAATCTCTTTCAACAAACTTATTCTCTTTTCATATAAGTAAAATACACACTATATATATATAATATATATATATATTATATATATATTCAGTAAACTTGCTTTATAATGGCTCATTTGGCTTCTTGCCTAAAGAAAAAAATATGCCGCCTGTATGTTGCCATTGAATATCATGATACTCCAAACCGGTTCTCTCTCTCTCCCTAAATCTTGCAATGAACTCCTGGTGCCACCTGGAGACGTGTCGAAATCCACTTCCTTTAACTTCCAAATTATGGCTGCCCACGATTTGTCGCAGGGAAAGTGATATAAACCCTTCGTTTATTCCATGACGCAACGGGAACCCGATATACAAATCTCACTAAATCCCAAGATTTTTTTCTTTGCCCTGTGTACTTCAAAAAATAATATTAAAGCTGTCGGACGACTGTTAATTTCCCAAACAAGTGCATTAGAATCAAGATATGTTTTGTCAAATTCTGAAAGCAATCAATTCAGTCGATCTGAGACAAGCCAGGTATGAGAGAATTTCTGGTCCTTGCTCTTGTGCGGCGCTGCAGTTTCAATACTGGCTCTTTCTTCACCCCAGGTGGTCTTCTGGTGTTTCCACTTTACAAGCTCGTCTTAGAAATTGCTCGCTGTGAAATACATATCTTATCAACTGATAATGAAAATAATTTGCATAATTTATTCCTTCAGTTTATTTCGATCTGAAAGTCTGACTTTAAGTCGCACATTCAAAAAAAAGACGTTTTATCCTTTGAAGAAAATGCCTGTGATCTCAAGAGAAAGTTACCCATTCTGTTTCAGGTGGTGAGGTTAGAAGGGTTTAGTACCTGTCAAACGTTATCACTTATCTAACGAGTCCATACCTGTCATACAAAGAAGACCGAAGAGGGGAAGTTGGACAATAATGAAAAATACAAGTTTTTACACATTACAGAATATCCCTTTGTGATTATGAATCAGTATTTATGGTTTAAAAGTTAAAAACAATTTTAATATTTTCAGCACACATAATGCAATGAAATGAATTTCAATGCTTTTTTGGTGTAGAATTAAGCTAGTCTTGTGCCAGCACGGCCTCTTGCCATAAAATTCATCCGCATTTTGGACGGGGTCATTTTCAAGCAATTAAGAGATGGATAAATTGAGAAAGTGTCTCCTATAACCAACGTTCAAGGCTAGTTAGACAAAGAAATTCACGAATTTCAACCCGTGGTCCGGGCCCTTATTTGAGAGAGAACGACTTCCATCCATTAGCACGAGAGATTTAACAGTTAAAAAAATAAATTAAATTATTCTAAATACTGACGAAGATTCTGAGATTATTCCTTAAAAGATCTATGTTACAGATTTATACTTGATAACAGCTGCATAAGTCACACAGACCAAATTCAACCGTTAAATTGCACTCTCGGTTATGCACGACATTGTTGGATTAAAAATAGACTTATTACAATCTGCTTGTCAACATGCATTCCAAATACAGTTCTTGGGTGAGACAAGGTGATTTCAGTGAGGTAAGGCATTGACAGCTGGTGGTGAGTGGAAGAGAGGTTTTCACAGTACTGCATTTAAGAGTTCACCAACACAAAACTTTTTAAAATAGGAGTAACATAAACAGAATTTCAAACATAAAATCTGATGAAAATTCTCCAACGTAAACAGGAACTTATAATTCTAGTCAACAATTTTTCTTTATGCTTTGTGGCTATGTTTTAAGTTGTGAGGTCCAGGGGAAGATGATGTTTGTCAGTGCAGTGTGCCCCCAGGAGGATCAGTAGCTAAGAACCAATTAAACACGGAATTCATAATAAAATTATTTACCTGTGGAACTCCTTGAAGATCAGTTCCAGCCCCTGGAGGTACGAGATTACCTCGCCATGGTGGATGTTATCTTTTAACAGTTATTGAAAGCAATGATGTTAAATCTTACTTCAGCAACAAATACAAGGGGCCAGATGAAGTTAGAATGAAAGGTCGTATTAGGGCACTCCATCTGGCAGGATATCTAAATATGTATAGTGGTTGACCTGTGATGATGGATGAGATACCGTGAAGTAGACAGTTCTAATCTCGGTCAGGTTTGATCGAGTTCGTTCTGAGGTTGTTGGGAACCTGAAGGGTAAAGGTGTTTAGTTTTACTGGGTGTGTTGGTAGATTTGGAACCAGGTCATTTCGATTTTGCAGAAAATTCTGTAACATACAGTAAGGAAGATCATGAGTTTTCACATTTTTTTTTTTTTAAAGTTACGTGGAACACCCCCTAGTCAATCTTCTTGGGCATAGTTGGGTGTGGAGACCAAGACGGTGATCAACAGCCTGTAATTTTCTAACCAGTACCAAACATAGCTCAAGAATGATACAGACATCTTTTGAAAATTTTCTCAGCATTCATGCCAACTGCTTACTGCTACACTGTAATTGTCAATACAGATATTATTATGCACCTTGTGGGAAGACTACATTATGTAGGTCACTTCAAAACTGTTCAGTTTTCTTGAGAGTTTGTTATGGCGAGGACTAAAATTTTCATTGGCACCTAAAGAAATAAATGCGGTTCACTGACTAGTATCAATATTACTAACCATGCTAACGGACAGAACAGGTTCAATAACTTCAATAGCTCCCTTGTGGGGTATCCATTGTGAAATGGGTTGGCTTACATACTGGCCCATCATCAGATATTTGAAGTGTTCAATGTGTGGGGAAATGGGGCAGTCAGTATTTTACGTCTACATGAATGCTTCTGTTGAAGCTCACTCTAATAGAAATTATCACATTCAGTGATTCGCTGCACCTAAAAAAGCCATGTTGGTTCGTTCAGAGCCAGGATGTCAGTCATATATATGATTTTGGGATATGGCTTTTGCTGTCGAGATTTTCACCACAGGATGCAAGTCGAGTTTCTTCAGTTTTCTGCATAATTTTCAGACATTAGAGGGCTAGGATTGGCCCAACTGTGTAGTTCAGTGGTTCCCAACCTATGGGTTAATTACCCACAACTGGGTATTTTGGATAATCTGTGTAGGTAATGGAAGGCTACTATATGATAATTTGTATCTTAAAATTTAGAAATTTAACAAAAAATTTTTTTTTAATAACCCTTATCTATTTATTTTATTATAGATTCACAGAATCTATACTACTGTAACTACATTTGATGATATGGGTAACACAAACCTGAAGTAGTCAGTGAATGGGTATGTAATGAAAAAGGTTGGGAACCACTGATGTAGTTACTTCTGCAAGTGCTGACTTAATTTTCCATTTCATCTCTAAAATCAATGTCTTATAAAATCAATGTCTTGTAGTATCAGGAGACTGTTGCCACAAACCAAAGAAAGTAGTTGATTTGTTTACCTTGTGGAACACCTTGTGGCTCAAGTCCCAAGCTGAATATATACAAGAGTAATGGCTCCATAAAACACACACCTTTAGGAGACATAAGGGATCACTTTACTCTGAGGAGATTAATGCCACTCTTCCCTTTTTCAGCTGTGTGAATATGCGAGGAAAACGTTGGATTATTTTTGTTTCCTACTGTCTGGTGATGCATTCAAGTGAATTTAACAGCCTTAGTTCAAGAAACATTTGATTTCAATGCAATATGCCTTGAGGAAGCTGATTGTTGGTAAGATTGTAGTTGAGGAATTCTGGATGGTAATGCGGATGGTGCTCAGCTGAGCACTATAAGGAGCGTCACATTATTAGGTAGTGATCAAATTATGCTAAGAGTCACCATAAAGTAATATGGTACTCTGAATGCTATGATTAGTGAAAATGTAGGCTTTGTTCAAAATATTTTTTTGTAAGAACTGTTGCATACAGCACACTACTTAGCACTGCCCTTCTAGACAAAACTTTTGACAATGGGTCATGTAATCCTCTGCATATCGTATTAGGAAAGTTCATGTTGCTGAGAATGTCGAGAGAATTAATTAAATTAAAGATAATAAACTGTTTTGATGGATACTTTTCAGAGACTGTTCCAATGGAAGGGTAAAATGGGATGGGGGCAACCTACTAATATGACTATAGAATGCAACTTAATTACATTAACTACTAGAAACAGGCAGATGGTATAATTTTACTTCTTGTTACTTTTACAATCATGCTTGTTTAGCGATATAAGTGCACCTCGCGTGGTGCACTATTGGCATCTACAAAAGGTGTTTGCAGTGCCCATTATCCATTATACCCCATCTGCATCCAGTGCTTCCTGTTTTCCATCCTATGTCCAACCTCTTATTTTACATCCTCACAACTGTGTGGTTTTCACCTTCAGATCCTTGTACTTCATCTCACTTTCTGGATCTCTTTATCTTCTTGCAGAACAGCCACTCCACTCCTTTTCCGTCTGAATCAATGAAAGACTCAATGTGTCCCAGTGCTTGGCTTCAAGGCCTAAAATTCATTATTAATTCTTTCATTCATCCAAAGTGATGACATAACCATCCCCTTTACAATCTTCAGTGTTTAACTGAACTTCTTTTGCTGCTTTAATCTCGAGTTCTTAGTCATGTAAGTAAACGCAAATTGTTTTACATTCCTGGTCCAAACCATCTGTTACATGTGAAAATATACCGAGTCTATATTACTTTCCTCTTTATCAATTTCTTTTAAAATACAGATGTAGGTAAGCCTTCAATATACTAAAGCAGAAAGAAATGACAATTGGTTGTTCTTGAATGCTGTTACCCTTACTACGAGAATTGAGGCATTGCTATGTTAGGGTTGTAGGTGTGTAAGCGTGTACTCCCGGTGGCCTCGGTTATAGGGATAGGTAGGGGGTTGGATGGGGTAATGGCGGGGAAGGTTTGGATGGTGAAAGAGCCTGGATTAGGTGAGGGAAGACTTTGACGGTAATGGTGAACTTGGGGTGGAAGGACACATGGCTGGGTCTCATACGAGAATGGTTGGGGATGTTGTGGCCTTTCTTATTCAGATATTGAAAGGAAAGAGTCGGGGGGTAATGAGGGAGGGGGCCGTGTTGAAGATTGCGAGGAAAGGGAGTGGTAGCTGGAGGAACCGCGCGAACAGGGGAAAGGGAAGAAGTGGGTGAGAGGGAAGAAGTGGGTGAGGGGGAAGAGACAGGGTGAAAAGTCTATAGTTAATCATTTCATGAGACACACAGATTTGACAGTTCTTTTGCCTGAATATTTTGAGATAAAATCTCACAAGAAGATGAATATCATAAAGGTAATTCGAAAAGTTTCCAGACCCAGCCTTATCATCAAATTGTTATAAACATGCTTTGTAGTCGATATAATGTAAAATGTTTAAACGGAGAAGTCTCATCCAATTCGACAAGTTCTCTTACTGGTGAACTTGTTCTTGGACGGCCAAGTACCTGCTAGGTGGGGACAGTCCCCACCTTATAGGTAAATGTCAAGATATGTTTGGTAAACCAGCTTCTCAAATTTGTATGAAGACATTTCATTCACATATGCAATATGTTAACGAACTCTAACGATGATATTATGCAGGTAGTTCCACAGGTACCACGGACGCAACCAAGGGAAGTCATTTACCAGAGGTATGTAATTGTAATAACCACATTGCTCTCTTAACTTCTCGAATTCTTCAGACTTTTGGATACAAAGATACTGTAGGCCTATACATCTGCAGCACACCATTCAACTAAACCAAGGCATACGAGACATTTCATACGTAGGAAATGACAGTATATATATCTCAGTATTACAGCCGCACATTTCTCATGCAAATACTTAATATGCACAAGCGTTTTCATGAAAATGACGCTCATGGATATAATTACCTTCGACGTTACCTCTCCCACGCATGCGCACACGCATACACGAACAGAACGCCTACATGATATGGATGGAATATACAGATTACGCCAAATGCCAAGCACTGGGACCTATGAGGTCATTCAGCGCTGGAAGGGAACCTGAGTAGTTAAGTTTAAACGGTGTGACAGGAAGAAAACCTCGGAGTTCCACTGTGGAATCATTGTCAGGAGAGGGTGGATAGCAAGATGGAAGATAGATATGAATGGAGGTACAGTAAAAGGAATGAATGAAAGGACGCTGCAAAGAACCTTTAGTAATGCCTACATTGCACCCCGTGAGGTGCATCGACGGCATACGTGACAAGTAGTCACGTATGCCAAGCTTGTATTTGATACCTGCTTCCCAGCCAATTAAGTAGCTTCAGATACAAAAGGCACTTCTTGGCGCAAAGCCTCAACGTTCTCGGATATTTTTAACATAAATTATCACAATTATGGCGATTATACAAAACAGTAATCTGTCCTGAATAATTTGATCGAAAAATTACATTTTTACAGAATGACTGTCAGCTGCGAAAGCAAAGACCGGTAATTGATCATTATTGTTATTAAAAATGGCGAAAAAATCATATGAAAACAAGTAAAAGTTCCAGCACCATGAAAACTAACAAACTACATATACTTTAGTGTAATTGGGCAGAAAAAAAAAAACCCTTGGTTAAAGTGGTTCTTTAGAAAACTCGCACCAGAAATAAATACCGCAGCCAAATTGTCCAATACGTTTACGGAAAAACTAAGTTACATTTCATTTCAGGAGAGAGAGAGAGAGAGAGAGAGAGAGAGAGAGAGAGAGAGAGAGAGAGAGAGAGAGAGAGAGAGAGAGAGAGAGAGAGAGAGAGGTTACATAACCTGTAGAGTTGGCCGTTTGTTTCTTTGCTTCACTAAAAGGACAGGTGGCATTGAAATATTTCACTTCACAGAGCAACCAGTCCCTTCCTCTCTCCTTTCTATGATTTCCAGCGTGAGAACCGACTGAATGTTCATCTAAACCTTTTGGCGTCAAAATGACGACGTACTCAACATAGACCACAAATTCAAAAACTACAACGACCGAAATCTCGATTCTTATACTCACAATAATTATCCGGTGGTCTTCGGCTGTCCAAACAGCTTGTATAACTGTTACAGTCCTTCTGCTGCTCCTTAAATTAAGAGCACCACAATATCAACTACACTCTGTAATGACTATATATCACTTTTCTCAACTGCTGCTTTTAATTAATCCTGTCCCTGCAATCAAAATTGAGCACCAATTAGTACTAATGCAGATCTGCGAGACAAGTGGTTTACTTGCATTCATTTGTTGTAAAAAGTATTTTTGATGCAGCTACCATACTCTACAGTATGGCTACTGCAACTTGATTTACTTAGGACCTGAACCCACATCATATGCAGTTAATGCAATTCACTCCATCTTTAAGTTTTTCAAAACCCAAAATAATAACACACATGGCAAAGTTATTTAAGCATAATTTTTATACCATATATGAAGACTGCCCAGACGAACTCTGGACCTAACTAGCGCGTTTCATTTGATGTTGCACTGGGAATAGCATTTTTTTTTGTTGTTGAATCTTTTGAGACAAAAATTTCAAACAACTGAAGACAGAATGATATACAGTCCTAAATGGTAAAAGAACATTCACACCCGAAGAAAACGTGAACGGGTGGTAAGGGAAATACCTCTTAAACAAAATTCTTTCAATTCACGATGGGCTAATGGCAATTAAATCCAATGGTACCCTCATAAACGAGATTTTCGCTTTCTGGTGTACATCAGTCGCCTTACATCAGATATTCAATTCCTATTCACAGTGACATTTCTACACTTCACATGATATTATGGAGAGAGAGAGAGAGAGAGAGAGAGAGAGAGAGAGAGAGAGAGAGAGAGAGAGAGAGAGAGAGAGAGAGAGAGCAATGTATGTTCAAGCAGTTACCAAACTAAGCCAACAGGACTACTTTAAATTAGTGTCATTGCCTTTTTTCTTGTACTATTACCGTTCTTTTCTAAACAATGCACATAAATTACTCCATGGAAAACAGTCTATTTAACACCATACTTTAGTCATATGTATATACATACGTGTATATATATACAGCTGTACATAACTGAACTTTTTTAAAAATGTTAAATGGTCACAACAATTTTTACCCATAAATTTTGCACGATAATTATACGAGTTTCTGTTCACGTTTTTATTGTTCCAGATAATTTAGTTTTATTGTAATTCTCGTTTAATTCTACAGTTTAATTTTTTCCCGTCATACGACGATCAAGAGAAAGATTGCATTTTGTACAGTACTAAATCACCATGTACCACATTAAGTATCCATGCCTCGTGATTTTGTGTGCCGATACTGTATACGTACGTAGGATGAATGTATCTTGGTCCGTGGGTGTAGGGATTTGCATTCTTGACCTTCACTTATACTGCCACCACTTGAAAAATGTACGGATACGATGGTAAAATATAAAACGCATAATATTCACAGGCCTGCAGCTCAGTTTTTGAGGGATTACTAATACTTTTGAAACCTTTCGAAAAATTTGTCTCCGGATTTACCAGTACGAACCGTCAATTTAAACTCAGAGCCTTTCAAACTGGGAACTTGTTCAGCACACTTTGAAGACTAGCTGTTTTTTTTTTTTACAAATTAACCTAGAATTGACAAGCACATGTCGACCACATGTTGATGGACATAACGTTGCTTTCTGTTGTTATGCTTGACTGGTGTCATTGAAAAAGAACATTGTCAAATGGTTTAGTGTGACGTTTCTAGTGCCTGACACGCACTAAGATAGTGTTAAAGCAGATTAAACTATTGCTTGTGCTTATTGAACTAAATTTAATATCACATTCATCTCATACTAATAACCGTTGATGTTAAATGTTATGACCGGGATCTCCGACCCAAAACCAGTTTATATCACGTGGCCCAAGCCCAGGTCCCCACTTAGGCCTATCTGGAGGCTCTCACATGGTACAGATTTAAAAGTTCTGCTTCTATGGACCGCAGGCTTGTGTTTTAGTACCTAACATCAACATTTTCGCGAAAGGGAAACCGTACGGTGCTGATGTTCATAACGGTGTCGTTATGTTGGTACAAAAACACTCATTTGGCCAACAAAAGTGTGCTACGTGGACATGCTTCCGTGCCCATATGTAGTTCACTTAAGCATTAGCCTATATCCTGGAGTTATCCCACAGTATTGCAGCAAGACAATTCTGCATCAGTCACCACCATTCCACTTTTTTACTGCAATTTCTAACAAAGCGATTTGTTTAGATGTCTCCTTTACATATTATGGACTGGGCTTCAAACAGGCTGAATGGTGCCTTTTAAATGTTACGCGCAATTGTCTACATTTTTCTGTATTACATTTTGTTATTTACATTATGTTCGTGTTGCTTTACCACATTATTCATTTACCCCACAATTTCTCCCATGGAAGCAGCTTGCTTAGCAAGTTGACAGCTTTTTAACATCTGATGTGACTACATGTTCATTTTGAGTATTTCTTCGTCGTCCCAAAAACAATTTAAATTTCTCTTGTTTCACTTCCCCCTGGCGTGTTCTGGTAAATAGTGTAAGCTTTAAATAAACATTTTCAACTGTTATCAATTGGTATTTTTTTTTTATTGTGAAGCACATTAGCCACTAGTGTGAACAGTTCAGTATTTTCATGTCTCATTTCAAAATAATCTGCACTGCGGTTACTGATAATGTCATAAATACTTTTGCAATAAAACATGAGAAAAATCAAGTCACTAGTTTACACATTCACCGGCCAGAATAAAAAAATGAAAACATACAATATATATATATATATATATATATATATATATATATATATATATATATATATATAATTATAATCTGAAATTATAACATTCATAACTGATACATCTCGCACAAATGCATACAAACCTCATTACCAGCACTGACAATAAAGTGTCAGAGTACATGCTTGTGCTCTTGTGGATACAGATGTCACTTTCCCAATCATACTATAACTGCATCATCCTGAATTTAATTAACTTTCATATCCTTTCACGTGCTGACAATTCCACCAAACCCATCAGTTTATCCTCAGATAAATTAATTTTTTTTTTTTTATGTTTCATCAATAACATTCACTTGTACTGCCTAGACCATCGTTTTCCAACACTTCTGTGCAATCCAGTTTATCCTTTGCATTCTTATCAAACTCGACCCTTAATCAGTCAAGGAAACACTTTCATGCAGTCTCTTTCCATACGACCAAACTGGCCCTGGCACGCAGTGTTCCATCTCACTTAGATGCTTACCTTCTATAAATTTGACAAAATGTAAACTTATCAAGCATTCCTGTACATTATATAAGCAGACACCATAACTGTATGAAATTTTCCTTACGTGGTTAAATATGCAGTGTCAGTTCACACTGTTTTTAATGTTAGGCATTTCCTGTCACTAACAGTGTTATATTTTTTACTGCACTTACACTTCGTTTAGTTACAAAAGAATACACGAACGTTTCCTTTGGATACAGATTTGTTTTGTATGTTAGGCTTCATATACATGCTGGAATAATTTCGAAGGGTAGTTAAGGTTTTGTGACGTTTTTCCACACACTGACAGCCAGACTTCCATTCATGATTCCCAGTGTTACTAAAAGCTTCAAGTTTGGCCTATCAGAGTGTTGTGCTTCTACGGTACTGTGTAAAATTAATACAAACTAATGGCATTTTACTTTGAGGTACATTCAACAGCCACCTGTCACTTCCCTCAACAACTTTCACAGTTCTTTCAAGCCTGATATAAAACTTTCACCTTTCCTCATGAGGCCACCTGAATCTGAACTCATTCTCTGGTATTGCGGTCGGTCTCTTCGCCAAATTTACTTTGCTTCAGCTTCAAGCGGATCGTTTACGAACATACCCTACTGGCAAGTCCTACTCAGGTTCAAAAATGTGATTTAAGGCTCCTAAACTATTTTGTATTAATGCAAGTTACATTTACTCAACCAAGTGCACATTTACCAGAAATAAATTAACACGAAAATTTGGCCTACAAACTCAGGAACTAGGGTGTTCAACTATTCAACGATTTATGGCAAGTAAAAATAACAATCACTGGGGTGTTCAACTATTCAACGCTTTACGTCTATTAGAGATAAAATTCAAAATTCTTGCCAACCTAGAATTAAGTTGACTACTTTTTATATTTCTATAAAAAAAAAAATAGTCTATACAATAACCACCACCAAGTACTATACCTCTCCATCCTTCACCCAAAACGACTGGTCAACTCATTAATACAGTAAATGCTTCTGCCTATTCAGTTTTTCAACCGGTACCAATGTCTTCTTTACTACATAATCCTTGTTTCAACCAGTTCACAAATGTGACCTTGAATCCCATCATTAGACCTGTTCCAGATGAATAAAATACACATACACCGCAATGACAATACAGTCATGGTGGAATGTGCCTTTTCACTGTAGTAGTAACTGCTAAGGCCGCCAGGTGAAGACCCTATCACTTAAGGAAAAGATCCATGTTTGCACAGCAATTACATCAGCTCATGCAACTCCCACACACCATGTTTGGAGCAAGCTGATTACCAAATGCGTTAAGTATCTTCAACATTACATTTTGCAAGATTATCTTCCATATGCATTACCAGCTTCTGATATGCGAGATCAAACAGAACTGAAAGAATGTGATATTCAAACATCACTTGAACATCTTATAACAACTTTGGATTGAGGTAATACGCGAACTTCATAAAATTAAAATATCTATGTTGTCAACAATGCTTGACTGATTGTGGCTAATCTATGTCAAAAAATTGCATTTTTCCTTAGTCTTTGCAACAGCCTCTTCATAAAACGTGCAACTCACTGTATTGTCAGGGGAAACATGCAACAATGACATGGATCTCCTCTTGCAATTTTGTAGTAAGGCATCTTTCAATCATCAAGCAGTGTTGTGTCTTCATTTGGCGATTATTTTTTTCTTCAGACTTCATTTGTTGAATTTCCACGGCAAAATCAGCATATTTCTTTAAAGGTTGAAAAATTTTTCACTGCCATTGGTGGAATATTGCAATCCAAGGCTGACTTGTCGATTAGTTCTATATGCTCACGTCTATCTTCATACTTTTTATTTAATAATGTTTGTCAATTTACACATTACATACAGGATTTAAGCAACGCTTTCAAAGTTTTCCAAAATTTATCATATGTGACACTTCTATATTGTACAAGCTTCTCACACATTCATTGAGACCTAATAAATGCATCTAGCAGTAACTGTATATAATTCGTGTCACATTACACTGTATTACAGTAGTACTCAAGTTAAAAGTTTATGGAATTTAATTCCAACTTTTAAGTATATAAATCTAACTTAATACATAAAAACTTCATTACTCTTTGAACTGTCTTGTTGCTTGAAAATCTAAAACTGCATAATAGCTTGAGAGTAACAGCTGCATACAAACTTATCTCGATTAAATTTACACATGTAAAATGTGTCAAGTTTGTCTTGCAGGCCAGTTTAGTGCCAACATGGAATTGATTGTCATGTCCTCCTACTGCATTTTTGTTTACTAATTATTATTAAAGGATAATGCTGTCTTTGAAGTGAAAAAGCCTTACAATCAGGCGCACCCATTTGGTAATCTACTGCTAAGGCAAGCAGCATCGAAGTTCTTAGATTTCTTGGGTGACCTTTGGATATAAACTACAGTACTTTACCCCTAAAGGGATTTAATTAATTCCTGTAGATCTGGAATTCATATATTCTGGAATGGATGACCAAATAGATATACCAATGGTAAATTATGATAATGCTATATACTGCTTATATATATTAAGTGGGTCCAGTTTCACCAGATAATCTGACATCAGCATTTCAGTTCTAGTGTTCTGCAAACTATCTACGGTTGAACACCTTTCAATCTTCATATACCTTCTTCTTCCTGCCTTTAAATTCTCTTGAAAAGAAGAAAGTACTTTAACACTTTCTAAAAAGTTTTTCAAGTCTTGAGCAAACCTGATCCACAGGTAATTTCCTTGCAAACTTCAAGAAACCCTGCTCCTGGTACCTCAGCATGCCTCAAGACAAGGCATAAATGATACCTAAAAACCTGATGGTGAGTTACTTCATGGAATTTATGCTGCAGGTTTTTCAAGATGTTCTTCAACTTCACAAAACTTACACATCTTACTTCCAATGCACTTCATACTCTGGAGTGATTTCCGGAGACCATCTGGTTTTGCTACTACATTCAACCTTGTTGATTACAGTAATTTCTTGCAATGTCATCATAAATACAATCCCTGTTCATTCTCCTTTTCGATGTTGACATTACTCCTAAACAATTTTTAATAAAGAGACTCGGATTAACAGCAATGATACATTACACATCTTCATTTACACAAGCATGTCCCATTATTTCACTCTGATGCAATACCATGTAACTTCATGTTTCTAGAAGCAAGTTTGTGATCTATACGAGCCTGTTAGTAAAGTTCTTGCTTTCTCTGCAATTCATAAGCAACGTTCTTGCTACGGCCTTTCAACAGCAATCAAATTGGAATTGATAAACTTTCACATCAAAACAACATGAAATTTACTTATTTCAAAATCGAAATCAATCTCAAGATGAAGCTTCTTCAAAATTTTAGTCCACAGTTAATATACCTCACTGTACATTACAGCCCTCCCAAAAATACCAAATTGTCAATGCACTTGAACAAGCACACTGAGAGTAAAGGAAAATCCGTTCAACAAGTGGAAAATGTGATTAAGTAAATGAAGCATACAGGCATAAAAATAAAAACAGGCAGACTGGCAAACTCCCTTCATACACATCTAACCACATTGCCCTATCTTTGTAAGTCAAACTAAAATTAATTCAAGTGAGTTATGATGATAAGGTAAGATGGACAATGATTGATGGATATGAAGTTCGATGTTGTCCTTTCTTGCACTTGTGTATGTTTACATCTGAACCAAGTTTGACTTAAATCCCTTTAACCATATGAGGAGTTGTGATGGCATGGTAACTGTGATGGACTCACAAATTGGGCAATTTCTCCTTGTGTGCAACTACTTCACACAGTCTGACTGAAATTCCTTCAACCATATAGAGGCTGATGTCAAGATGTGACAGCACACTGACAGACACACAGACGATCTTCCTTTCAACACATCTTTGCTTTTGGTTTTCTCTATATAAAGTTTGACCAAAATTTACTTTTGTACTAAAGTTGATTGGAATCCCTTCAACCACGTAAGAAGTCACAATAACAGATTTTGTACCAAGTTTACTGAAATCCCTTCGGCTGAGTAAGAGTGGTGATGACAAGGTCAGTGCACTGATCAATAGAGGGAAAACTAGAGTGATCCCCAGCTTTGCACATAGGGAACTAATGAGGCCTTCAACAACATTTTCTCTCATTCTCCCAATCTGGCAAATGCAAAGGCTTGCTTTGCTCATTTTTATTTTGGATGTTGTGGACAACCAAGCAGACTAAAATATCAAATCTTTGTATCTTTGTAAAATTACTTTGACAGGGTACACTTACTAAATGATAGAACTGTAAAATTTATGGATCATTTCTTCTGTGCCTGTCTTTTATAAGATTCAGTACTTTCAGGAGCAATGTTTGAGCTGTCTTTGGTGGATGATGACATCATCAGCTTTGGCTACCCTACAGCCTTAAAAATTCTTGGATTTAAAGTACCAATCTTATCTTCTAGGTTGTAGTCTTTCCTTCAGTTGTGCACATATCCTACTGACGCTTCACATACTATGAATACTAATATTGGTCCAACGTTCATTGTAAAATAAATACAAGAACAAGTGTCAAAATAATTTAAATGACTTAAATGCAAACATCTGTTTCAGTTGATAAATTTTCCTTTTAACTTCAATTTTCTGTAACCAGGCAAGAAGTCGGTTGCTTGCAGAACTAATTTTCAAATAAGGTTTCTATCATAAAAAAAAAAAATACTTGAATAAAACAAGCTGTGCTAATTGGTTTTACTTCAGCTTCACAAATAAAGGAGAACGATTGTAACATAACAATTCATACGAAAAGTTTAAATGGAATTCATACGAAAAGTTTAAATGGTAACACTTGTAGACACTAATCCTCTACTTCAAAATTGCTTTACAGTACATAGTATACAGAAAATAAGGATGAAGGTTCTCTGCAACTTCCCAAGTTGCACTGCTTTCTGCCTCTTACTGCTCTTCCATTCCCTTTGCTCTATTGTCCAACTTCTTTCTTTCTTAATTTATAAGAATGTGCTTGGGAATGGACTCCTAAAACAGACTGTATCTCTAAAAAGCACTTGCTTGTGGGTCTGTTATTGCAAGTTAAGGCTACACTGTACATACTTGACAATGGAATTTTGCCTCAACTGACATACCTTAGGTATGGAATTTTGCTCCGGCCGGCTGAGGAAGAGTTAGAGGAATTTATTTCTGGTGATTGAAATTCATTTCTAACTATAATGTGGTTCGGATTCCACAATAAGCCGTAGGACCCGTTGCTAAGTAATCAATTGGTTCTTAGCCACGTAAAATAAGTCTAATCCTTCGGGCCAGCCCTAGGAGAGCTGTTAATCAGCTCAGTGGTCTGGTAAAACTAAGGTATACTTAACTTTGCTTCAACTGACACCCCTTAGGTAATTAATACTGTATTAATGCCAAATCATTGCCTTACAAGACAATTTCTTACTTGAAATGTTGCAAGATTACAAATGTATATCGTAATAGAGCAAAATATTTCTCACCAAAGCAAATAATAACCTTCACTCTCTTGATCCATTTCCTCACTTTGAAACTTCAGCTGAAAGGACATGATGTAGAAAGAATTTCATAACTTGTTTTTTTCAGGAGTCATATTGTTGTTCCTTATCTAGTTTTATACTTATGAAAGCTTTCACCTGAAACTGCCATTGCTCTCTCTGTGTAAACAGCTTTTTCAAACAGTATACATTAGCATGGTTACTCAAATTCAGTAGTCTGCATCATTTCATGTATTTCAGTTGAAATAAAAGTGCAACAGCTTAAATATATACCCATGAAAAAATCTGTAAGTGGGAAATCTATAATCTACTGTTCCCTGGAACAGCAGAAACAAACTTTGTTCAGCGACTTTCACAAAATCCTGCAAATGGACAGAAAAGTTAAACCAAAAATGTGACCTCTTTAAAGAAGTCATTATGTATAATTTTCTTATCTGCAGATTCTATGTTAGCTCTTCATTTGCAAAGTTGGTGTTTTACGTTCTGGTTCTCTATATATGCCAGACCCTGTGTAGTTGTAAATATAAAAGAGAGCTCATGGAGTATGGAACCAAAAATGTGACCTCTTGAATGAGATCATTATGTATATGTTTCTTCTCCACAGATTCTATTTAATTCTTAATTTGCAAAGTTGGTGCTTTATATTCTGATTAGCTATAAATGACAGACCCTGTGTAGTTATAAGTATAGAAGGGAGCTCATGGAGTATGGAACCAAAAATGTGACCTCTTTAAAGAGGTCATTATGTATACGTTTCTTCTCTACAGATTCTATGTTAATTCTTAAACTGCAAAGTTGGTGCTTATATTCTGATTATCTATATATGCCAGACCCTGTGTAGTTATAAATATAGAAGAGAGCTCATGGAGTAAAAAAAAAAAAAAAAAAAAAAAACCATAACAATCTACGACTGGATGATTTTCCCAAGACAGGCATCACTGAACAAGTGCTGGTAGTCAAGTGCATTGTAATAATCAGTATAAGAGGATATTCTAGAAAACTGGTACAAAAAACTGGTTGAAAACACAGAGAAAAACAGTCCACATACATATTCCTTCAATATGAATATACTCAATGCTGAAACATTTGGAAAAATTAATTAAGTTTTGCAATTTGCACTCCCTTCTTTCTGACGTAATTTTCAGCTTCCAAAGCACTATTCAAGCATGCTTTCCTGTTAAATAATTTCCTTCTTTCTTAAATATCGGACCACAGAATGAAGAGATACCAAGTTTAAAAAAATAAGAAAAGAAATGTGTGCTTTAGTTAAGCGATGCAGTAGCCTGGAAAAAAAAAAATGAAAAAATAAAAACCTACTATAGTATAATCCAAAAAGTGTAAAAGTTAGATTTAACTAACAGCAATTTCCTTTACAAAATTTAGCTGTTATGCCTATCCTTACATAATGTACGCTAATGTACTATACTCAATTTTTGTCCTGGGGCAGAGGGAGGTAAACAAAATGTGAAAAATTAATCAACTGTACTAAATTGTATTTTTGATAATCAAGAATGGATCAATGTGATCTGACTTATGAAATGTACCCAAGATTCCTCCTCTTTCAAAAAATAAATATAAAATAGAAAAGTATGTTGTCCATACATACATACATACATACATATGCACACACCTGAAAACAAATGAAAATATGACACAGCACAAAAAAACACTCACACAATCAAAGATGTACAGTATATGGTTTTTTCTAATACAGGTACTTCAATGTTCTCACATTAAATGTAAAAATGTAAGAACTGTTCCTTGCTTTTTTCCTTTTTTTACATTTCAATAGTTTTTCCCAACAAAATTTACTTCCCATTACACTCAACTAGACAACACTAAACCTTTGGATAGTTCAATAACTCATGAATATAAATAAAATGCTTAATATTCAATATCTGATGAACACCATCACTTGCTCAAAGAGTTCAGTCTCAGGTTCTCAAGACTATCCAGCATCGCTTTATTTACTTAGAAGTCATTTACTTGACAGCAGAAAAAGCCTTGTCCATTCAAGAAGCCTTTTCAGTGCTCAAAACAAGTGCAAATCTATCTAAGGGTGTCACAAGTCCTGAGTACCTGGACGACATGAAAGAACTAGTACAAATTCAGCTGCCATCATGCAAGCCTTTGTGGAGTTGCAGTAATAAATGTTTCCCTTGGTTCCTTGCAAGTCAATTCTTTTCTTTAGGTGAAGAAGCCACCAACACATAACTACAGGCTTAAAATTAAAAGCCCAGACTTCCTTGCAATAATTATGTAGAATGTATTTATATACCAAGCAAAATTCATGGTAAAGTGTGCTTTACTTTCCAAAACCATCCTACATAAGACGACAATTTGGTCCAAATTTACAGTACTGTACTTATGGTACATGGTTCCCTACTGATAAATGCCAACAGTAAATTAAAACTGTAAGTGAATTTCTTTAACAAGCACCAAATTATAAGTAATGAAACACTGTCCAGTGTTAGAAAGACTTGCAACTATAACAGAAACGTAAGATAAATTCTCTTAAATCCTTGAGGTGTAACAACTGCAAAATCTTAGTACAGTATAGAGCACAAAATGCACAAGCAACTTGTCAGGACCACAAGATTAAATGAAAAGGTATTCAAACAATTACCATTACTCAGCATCAGAAATAAGCATTGCTGTATACATCTGTTGCTGCAGAAACAAAAGGCTAATAAATCTCCTTGAATCTAGGGCTTGGGACTATTAGGGTTAGCTCAACAAGCAAATGGATATGCAACAAAGGAATAAAATTCAATGATCTCTACAGCATTGAAAACTATGGCTCATAAAAAAATCTTAACAAAGCAAAACAGAAATCTTCAGCCTCAAGTGGTACAGACAAAGTCTGAGCTGCAACCCCATGAAGATGTATTACCTATACATAAACCAAACAAGGTTCCATGCAGCAAAAAAAAAAGCACAAACTCTAAAGGATGAAGACAAAATCAACCAAACCCCAAACAAAGAGCAAACCAAAAATCAAAGTCAAGAGGTTGGAGTATCTACAACTATACCAATAATAAGCCTCAAGCTTGTGTAAAAAAAAAAAAAAAAAAAAAAAAAAAAAAAAAATTAGGGTTTTTTCAGCATTACAAAAAGTACTAAGGATAAACTTAGAACTAACCAAAAACACAAACTTCTCAATAAAAGGGTGACCTATAGGGTTGCCTAATGTAATACAACTCACCATGTGCAATGTCAAAGAAATGCAGTGCAATAAATAACCTACATACTATAACTGACAAACTCCAAGCATAAGGGAGAGTAATCTTTAAGTCTCATCACTGCATCTTCAATTCTATGGATAGCAGATACTATGTGCAGATGGTACGACTCTTTCTAAACGTGCTTGTCAATATATATCAAAGCTAAAAGAGTGTGTGTGTGTGTGTTCCAATAGTATCTACCTTTTTGGATCTGGTGGTCTCATGAACCATAAGCATTTCCTGCTATATCAAATGTATAATTGTTTCCAGGTGACTTCATTTACAAGATGGATTGCTGTGATGAGCTAATACCCCACCATTTCCTATTTTGCTGAATTGTTAATTTTCGTAAAAAAAAAAAAAAAAAAAAAAAAAAAAAATCATCAACATCTTTATTGAGATACTCTATTCAATTCAAACACAAGTTTCAATAAAACAGTGAAAACAAAAGGATTAAATATATATATATATATATATATATATATATATATATATATATATATATATATATATATATATATAAACATAAACTTTATCACATACACAATTGTTCTGTGCATTAGTAGAATTACTAAAAGGACCTCATTCAAACTGGATGGTATCATATACTCCACAGTAGCAAGGAAACAAAGAAAAAACGTAACGCATGGAAAACGGTCACCTGTGAGGAGGATCAGAGAAAGACCAAGGTCAAGAGGGGGTGGAGGTCACACAGGAAGAGCTAGGCGATTATAGGATTAAAAGTACCCAGCACACAGATATAAATACAGCCAGACTACGCGTCTGCTCATTGTACGGATACTTGATAATGTGGACTGTTTGTCCAAGAAAGCTTGTAACTTTTTGAATAAAAACTCCATTAGATACCATCCAGTTTGAATGAGGTCCTTTTAGTAATTATATATATATATATATATATATATATATATATATATATATATATATATATATATATATATATATATATATATATATATATATATATATACACACACACACACAGCATATTAAAAAGAAGTCATGGTGCAGATGGATCTAGTCAGCTTCAGTAAAAGGTACCTGAAATCTCCTGCTTGAATACACATTGCTTGAGATACACATGAAAAATAATTTTGCCCTCAGATAAATGTTTTAAGTGATGTATTAAAAAAAAATTGCAGAGGTTGAGAGATGATCATAAATATTAAAAAATATACAGATGTCTTAGATGTAAAATGGTCAAGATTTACACCCCCTGTTCAATTTCACCGGTAGTGCATCTGCACACATAAAGTGTCAGTGCGATGATAATAATAAATATAGTACTTTCCTTTTTTTGGGGGGAGATGGTAGGGTGGAAGAAGAGAATGTGGTTAGTTCTATCAAAAATTTGTTCTTCTACAAGTGTCAAGACAAACATAAAAATGGAGCAATCAGACAAACCCTATACTGTGAAGTCTGTCTATACAAGATACAGTAGACTTCTGGCACTGTCCCTTTTAACACACCCAGCAATATGAAAATTACTAGTTTACCATAATAAACAAACAAAAGCTTAACCAGATACATCTCAGAATATAGCATGAACTTTAAAACATATGAGCTAAAGCTCCTTCTAGGAGAGAAAAAAACACATACAAAGCAGCCTTGTTCTTAAGAGAAACTGAGCTCTCTAGTTTCTCCACAGAAGCTAATATTTCAGAATTATTCCTTGGACTGGTGGAGAGCCAAATACTTGAACTTCGTGACCTACACCTAGGTTTAACCACAACAGACCAGGGTGGTTTAAATAGTAAGAAGATCAAGCAGGAACCTGGTATAAATTGTCACTGTAGAAATTCTGATCTAGTTTTATTCCCTCTGACAATATATGTATAAAAAGTTTGTTAATGAGGCCCAGCGACAACTGAAACCAATCCTACGACAGTACTGAAAGCTTTCCCTGCTAATGATATTTCCCATTAGGAGACACCAAATCACATGTTAGCTACCAAAATTTTCTGCTTAAAAAAAAAAAAAAATTACACATAAAAACAAAATTAATACATCTCTGCAATACCTGAATGTTTACTAGTGTCCACTAGAGAGAGCTTCTGAGTGAACAGTTTCCTCCCACAGCTTAGGTACTAAGAATAAGAAACAGCCTTCTTTAGTCCCATTCAAAAAATAACATTTCCAATTCAGACAACTTAATTATGGCTACATGAAACAACAACCCAAGAGAAAAATTACATTTACAACCACAATTCTAGTTAAGGAGACAATATCTACAACAACCTTCTAACATACTATTCTTATTAGACACGACCTAAATAATTCTAGGGCTAGAATGAGATTTCTTGCATAAGAAAAACTCTCAACTTTGGGAATCAACACTACTTTTAAATGAAGTCTAACAAGACACACATCTAAACGACCATATTCAGTTCATGAGGAGCAAAACAAAGAGGGGGAGGGGGACCTGGAAAACTTAAAGAAAGAGAATTCCAAAGGCTGGTGGTAAAGGACATGCAGACATCAAATCCAACGTCCCAAGGATAAGAGGAATCACTATGAGGAACAACGAAAAAGACCAAAGATAACATTATCTGACTGCAAAATGCGGAAGGATTGAATGCATTGTGGCAAGATGCAGTGACTAGCAGTAAAAGCAGCAACAACCCTGGCACATATATACTTAACACAAGATTTTATAATTTCCTTAACAAGGCAATTCACAAGTTTGTAGAGGATGTATAGCTATAAAATTCATTCCTAGCAGTGTATTACTTAAGAGCAAGGATTCAGCGAAGTGCAGTAGGCAAAAACATTGACCCCTTAAGGGATCATACATAATGCCTGACATGGCCCTCTGAGACCACTGCAGTATTCCTTTGACCTACAGCTGCTCAGCTCTTTTCATTCTGGATTTTATTCATTCCCCTTGTTCCAATTTGCACAGGGCATATTACATCCATCTGGTGAGGCTTTCAATCTCAAGATGTGACTCATTGGTCTTGTTAAACTATTCTGAAACAGTCATAATAATAATACTGTAATGACATATACACAGTATACTGTATGGTAAAACTTGCATTTAAAGTCTTCAGGCTGACATGTAACATGCATTACTCCTTTTACTATTTACTACTTAAATTATGCAGATTGGCAGAGATTCTTTCTCTCACACTACTGGAACCATAACTATTAATCTATGTTTTTATATACAGTGCTGTTCACACTGTTTTGTCAACATAACATGCTACATAGTGTACATCAACGGTCACAAGATCTGAATTACACTAAAACCTTTCACTCAAAAAAGTGGCAAGTGTTGCATTATAACACAGCTTTTACAGTAGGATATCCAGGAGCTTGTCTAATTAACTTTATGCATGTGTACTGGCTGGTTTGAGACGGTTGAGATGCAAGGGGGCAGACCATTCCTTAAGTTAGCTGGAGAGGATACATGAGCGATCTCGGTAAGCTAAGGATATAGTACTGATTGAAGCAAACCATCTAACACCAGTTCTAGAATTATGATGGAAAAAATGAAGGGCAATTTTTTTTCTCTGTCACTGGGTTTTGTGGTATTTTATGTGTATTATTTCATGGTATCAAAAACCTAAGCTGGATGCCACTAGTTTTCCCACAGGATGTGATGGTAGATTTGAGACCAAACCCTCTCTGATTTTGTAAGTGTATTATTTCATGGTATTAAAAACCCAGGCTGGATGCTACTAGTTTCATTGCCTTGTCTAATGAAAGGCAGTTTATTGTTTTCCTTCTGGGTGTGGTGGTAGATTTGGGACCAAACCATCTTCAATTTTATAGGTGTATTATTTCATGGTACTGAAGACCCACAATTGATGCCACTTAGTTTTATTGCTGTCAGTCTAGTGCAATAGTCAAATAAATTTTGCAAGCAACCCACCCCTACTAGATGTCAGTTGGTTGGTGTGTTGACCATACAGGTGAGTAAGTCTAGAATTAACCTAGTCATCCTTCAGAGCACAGTATGCAAACTGTATTAATACCCTTTGGAAAAATATCCCTGCATTTGTTCAAATTTATCCCAACAGAGGCTGCATTATCTGACACTTCAGATTCCACAAAATCGACTTGGCAGAATTGGACTGAATTAATTTCCATCTAGTACCAGGTCATGCAGATTATGTGGTGCTATGTTATGCTATTTATTGATAAAGTATGGTCAAAGATAGTGATTGATAGGTCATATTTGATGAAGAATGTTTATTTGTTGAAGGCAGTAGATTACACTTTCTATGGAGAAGCATTCTGCTTTAAGTGAGAAATCTTGAAGGCTAGGTGGATGGGGAAGAGAGGTTAGGCTGGGAAATGCTCTGTTGAGTGCGACTGTGTGTTGGGGGCAAGAAAGGATTATGTGGGATACTGAAAGATGGGCATGACACGTTGATAATAAAGCCGAGAACTTTTCCTTATGAGAACCAGATGTTTATTGTGTAGTTAGACTTCTATACATGAACCCATCTTCTTCCCTTTGAGCTTACTGAACAGTATGCAGTCAAGTTTGTCAAAGGGCTTGGCAAAGTCAAGTTACAATTTTGTGACTGGATTCTAGGATTTTGATTATTATCTCTAGCTGACCAGCTGTGATGTCATACACCTCCAATATATAAAGCGAGATTGGTTTGCTGGATCACCTTTGGCCCGGCATTTGAAAATTGCTTTCCATATGATTTTCTTAAAAGATCATAGAGTGAAATGCTGAGTTACAGGCATGTTGAGACATTAGTAAAAATCCATAGCATTACCAAAACAGAAATCCCAAAGATTTATAAACCAAAACAGAAATCCCAAAAACTTATATAAATAAGTAAACCATGATTGCAAGGGGTGGGTGGAGTTTTGTTTCATATCAACAATACTCTCATATCAACAATACTCTGAGGACATGAGACCCACAAAAAAATAAAATGGTATAAGTCAATATTTTTTTAGCTCTTACTTCAGCCTCTAGCACTATGACAACTGATGAAACATGTTTCTTGTTAAATGTTGTTTTCTTAAGGGCTCTTACAAGCATCTAAAGTAATTAAATTACAGCAGGAAGCCATTCAATTCCAAAAAAATTCTTAATTGCAGCACTATTTACAACAGAATGTCTGGATTCCAACATGCATGACACTAAAAGCATAAGCTATCCAGCTGGTGAACTAGCTGACAATAACTGGTCACTACTCAAGAAAATCAAGGAAACAACTGCACAATCAATGATGATGACTGCATATCACAAAATATACTTCCACATTTTCATGCATATTTCAGCGGGGTAAGTGAATGCATACATCACAATTTTACACAGCTCACCAAGCCAGACTATCCTTTCACTCACCAATCCCACAGTGAATGGCAAGGCTGACAAAAATGATGAAAAGATTTAAGGAGTTTAGGGATAAAGATGGGCAAAAAATACTACTTATTTGCAACACTAACACATTTAAAAATTGAAATGAAATCTGCATGAAAGTCAACCATTTTTATAGCAGGATATTGAAAAGCATTGACCAAAGCTGAAGGTGAGTTAAGAGCTTGTAAAAGCCAAATACCATAGACTAACAAGGCTTGTAACAACCAAAGGCCACTGGGGCCTTGTCTGGATTTACATTGGGTAAATTGCACCTTTGAATTACTCAAGATTCATTAATCCTGAACTCAGGAAATCATGGGACCAAAACAAGTACATCTCTGGTATTTGATGTTTTTCCTCTATGTAATAAAGATAACCCCTTTCATTTCTTATATCTGGCCCACTAAACTTTCAACCTACAAAATCCTTCTATAAGTAAGGCTGATACTCCTGCCATCAACCCCATTGATATTTCAACTTTACATATGGATGATGTCAAACTACCATCCGAAAGGGCCACATTCTAAACCTACTAAATTTCACCATTTCACTAGCCCCTCTCAAATAGGACTCTATATTTTCTGTATCTTTTGTGGCCTGTTACCCAAGTATAACAGACTTGTTAGTCTATGGCCTTTTGCTGTTACAAGCCTTGTTAGCCTATGGCATTTGGCTGTTACAACCATCTTGTCTCACCTTTTGCTGTGATTAGTTAATACTTTCCAATTTACTGTTACAAAAATGATTGTGTCCATTTTGATTTCATTTCAATTGTTAAAATAAATGTGTAAATGTGTTAGTGTTGCAAATAAGTACTGTAGTATTTTTTGCTTCTACCATAAGCAAGTCCATCTACCCATTTTGCAGTAACTGGACTTTTCAACAGTAGAACAAATGGCAAGAAGCCCAAGTCTTTTCTTCCCTTGGCCAAGTACTGTTCAGTTCTAACTCTGCTGATTCTAAAACATGTGGTGCTGCACAAATCTGTCCTCTTCGATAGCTATTTCCATTCTTCCACAGTATAATTTTTTTCACACTTGTAGCCAGTTGTAAAATTATTTAACTTTAGATTTCAAATGTACCAAGTTCCTATACCATGTCAATTCACTGATAAGACATGATATTTGCCTTCAGCTCTTTTAAATTCAACCTGTCAGCAATACAGTACTCAACTTCTATTTAAACTGAGCACCACCTCTGACCGAGGGTAGTCAAAGTCTGATTCAAATCACAGCTCTTAAGCATCCAGATTTTTCTTGTTACATTTCTTTCAGTAACACTTTACCCACCAAACTGATTTCCTTGTAGCATCCCTGGCTGCAAGGCCAATTTTACTTACATTACAGGCCACATGCACCAAATACTTAAGACCTCCTGTTATCAAATCATGAAATCTAAGCTATACAGGCAAGCACTGGGACACTTTCTCGCTTCATGTTCAGCTTAGGTGAGGGGAGGAAGATAAGTTTGGGCATACCTTAACTCCTAGGGTCTAAATGAGAGGATACTATGGCAACTGAGGAACAGCTCTTCCTTAGTCACCCAGGGTTTGTCAATTTACAGGAAGTTTCAGTTCACCATCACACAAAGCATGAGAACCATCTCTGGGGAAACAAAAAATCTCCATGACCATGAAACAGGGCTCTTCCTTCTGTGGTTGAAGTTATACATATCCATATCTGGTGTGACCCATTTCCAGTATGACTGCAGTGTGTGTGCAAATAGAATCGCAGAAACCACCATTAAAATAAGTTTTTTTTTTTTTTTTAGATAAACTTGTTTGGAACATTCATTTCAATACAGCTATTCAGCAAACAATGTCAGTGGCATCTTTTTGGAGAAGGGAAAGGTAATTCCAAGTACTGTATAGCAATTATACTTCAGAATGATGACTTAGCTGTTATCCAAGTGTGTATGAGGCACCCTTGGATCATGTGGTACTTTTAACTGAAGATGACATAGCCACCTGTGACTACCAACCTCATTTGATGGCATTAAAAAACAAGAAAACTGTCAACAGCTTGTACAAAATCTTCTTGAACTTCAGCCACTTGGTATCGTTGGAATGAATTAGGACTTCATCCACTACATTCACAGATTTCTTCATTTTGGTGCAAAAGGACCTTACCATGCTCTTCAAAATTGTCTAATGCTACTGCTCAGCTATCTCAATTATTGTGACAATTTGTTTCTCTAAGGACAAAACCTGTCTGCAGTTGATGTAGACTCAAACCTTAGACATGGTAGCATTTAGGTAATAATGGTTGGCAAAACTTTAAACTGCACAAGTCATAATACCTGGGCTCAATACTGTTACAAATTTTGAACCACAGTATGTTTTGTTATCCTGAAGTTCGACAGAACGCATACAGTAACTTGAAAATACTGTTGTTCTCAACTCTTTAAGACCACATAATACAGTTTGGAAGTGTAAAACTGCTTTTTCCCTAGAAAATACAAGAACTCCTCACATTTTACACAAAAAAATCTGATCCTCGATTTTGGATGCCTTAATGCATTACTAGTTCTTACAAAGCTTTCAAACTTTTTAGTATTGTCTCTTTATCCTGATACAATGCAGTGTACCTAACTTGAGACCCCCCTGCAGCAAGGTGGTTCTTCTCTCTTGGTGTAAAAGTGGAGCAACTGTTTCAACTTTGGATTTATTTTTACAGGATTTGCACACTGGGACTTGTCTCCTACTTTGTAATACAGGAAATAGCTAGGGGGTGATATGCATAGGTCCAAATGTAGCCTTCTTAAAATCATGCTAGTCCTCAGACCTTGGTGTTTTGAAGTCCGCCTTATGGATTGGATACCTGTTTAAAACCTCCACATGCGATATGTATAACTGAGCAATTATCCTATAATCCCACAGCCCTTTTGACTGCCTTATGTGCTCTCTCATTTCCATCTATAACCAGATGAGCTGGTACCCAACAAAATAATCAGATACATTTATGCGATTGCAGGACCAGCCGACCTTCCGTTTTTGTATGATTTGAAAATCAAATTACAGGTACTGTAATGGGGCCAAGATCTTTATTACTAAATTCTGTAGTAATGCCTCCACTATTTATCTTCATATTTTTCAGCCACTCACACAGAATGGCCAATACTATGCTCAAGTTTGTGGACTTCAAGAAGGAACATGAGACCCTTTAGCACTTAAGTACTCATTACAAACATGGAAAATCATTAGTTTTATAGGTTGATCCACTGGTACAGTCAGTTTCTGGTTATCAGTGATTCGGTTTCACAGTGCTTGTCTAGCGGGGACAATAACTGGATTTTCAGTGGCGATATCCGTTTATCGGCTCCAATGCCCACCTAACAGAGGTGCCAATCCCCAGCTAACAGAGGCACCGATCCCCCATTTATCGGCGCCGATATTCGTCGACTTCTGGTTATCGTCACGTCGTCAAGAACGGAACCCCCACGGATAACCGGAGACTGCCTGTATAGTTGTTAGTGTTGTGGCATGCACTCAGATGTTGCGGGGTTGGGACTCGGCCAGGGCGATGAAAAATCACTGGCTCTGTATCATGATCAGTTACTGCTGCTGTGTGGGGTCTGCGGTGGAAGGTTGAAACCAACATTCTTAGGAAGCTTGATCTTCAAGTAAATGGCCGCTGTGTGCTTGTTCCTTGTGAAGAGGTTTCATCTACTGAAATAATAATCATAATATTTAATTCTTTTTTTTTTCAATTCTGGAGTTCAGCAAGTTTAAGAAAGAAGTTTTTAATCACCTTAGAAAAGTTACAAGTGCACAATTTCAGGATTATTCACAACCTGGGCAGTTTAGTCATACCACTGAGTTTTGTAAAATACTAACATTCAGTGTTTGAAGTATTTGCATATGCATACTTTTCATATAGAGAGCCTCTTGAGATCACTGGAGTAAACTTTTCCTTTTGTATGTTATCAGCACTCTGTAGTTTTACCTTTACTTTGGCAGTTCAATAACCTCTTGAGTTGCCTTTCGATTAAACAAGGTCAATGCTTCAATCGCATCCAAACCATCACAGTTCATACTGTATGCCTGTATGTTGCATGGTGAAATGTGTTATCCCAAATAAATGAACATTACTCACAGCCAAGAAAATGGTAGCTTCTAGGTACTGCAGTCACAAACATATGCAAACCTGAGCCAATAAAAAAGTTATATATTTCAATTACTCAAAAAGCTCAAAAACCAGAGATGTGCCCTGTGAATTACTAGTCACAGTGTGCTTAATACCTCACCTGAGGTATTATTATTATTGTGCATATAGTTATGGCTGTAGAAAAAACATTCAGTCACCTGTAGATGCTTATCTGGCCACAAGGAAATGTCACAACCACTGGCACTGTGTGAATTCCAGTCGACCTTTCACAAGATTACTAAGAGCAACAATACCTGCTGCTTGTAAGTGTTTACAAAAAGAAAATGACACAAACACAGGAGTCAATGTGCATCAATGATATTTTAACTTTCATGGCTGCTATTAATTCACATGAATGTGAAATGTATTAATTACAGGAAGACAAAACTGATGATTGATTGCTTTTGAGGTTTAGGACTTGAGGCCAAATCCATAAATGTGGCATCTCAAGTACCAATGGTGTACAGTATCAAGCATAATGGAGTAATCTTATTTAATGTTCCCCATAAAATTACTTTTTTAAAGGGCAAACATAATGTGGACACTTCTACAAAATTTCAGCAGAACCAACTGCCATCACAATAAACTGCAAGACTTTCCCTTGTTGAAGTCAAGGCATGAAACAAGTTTTATCCATTCTCCTTGTTCTGTGCAATTTATGGCTAACTCACTTCAAGTCTAGGTCTTCCTTGGGGGTCTTTTCCAATGATTTCCTGGTGGTTCTTGTCTCACTTACTTTTGATTAACTGAGCCTCAGTTCTCATCATCACATCCAAACCATCTGTAATTTATTTTCTTGGCACAAAACACCATTCATTTATATGATTTACCCAACATACTGGCCAGGAATCTTAGCATTTTTCAGTCACTCTTTTCCACATTTTTTGTCTTTGTCACTGCCCTCCAGTAAATAGAGAAATACAGACTTTACCCAAGGTCCTCTTGCAACATATTTTGTTCATTGGTACGCAGTGCTGGGTTCACCACCCAACAGCTTTTCCCAAATCAGCCACAGTTCTTTTCATGACTACTGTACTTCAACCTTTGCTTCCTTTAAAAGAAAAGAAAAAAATAACACAACCTTCCTCAGATTCTACAGTTAACAATAGGTTGTCTATACCAGATACTAGGTTCCTTCTTGCACTCCTTCATAGCTTTCCCAATTACTACTGATATACATTTAAGGGGTCAGGGTTGGTCCTTGATGAACATTATCTATTCTGATATTTCTGCTACTTTCATCAATCTTCCTGTTCTGGTAGTGTAAGAAGACTGTCAACAAGTCTTATAAGTACACTCTACCTTACTAAAATCCATTTAATTTCATAGCTGGCTTACCTTAAACCAACCCAATACCAGAATGGGTCCTTGTCCAATGGCAGCCCATAATTCCGATGTCTTGTAAAAGGCCAAAATGACATTTATTTCAACTCTTCTCTTACCATCTCCAAATTTTTCATAACAAGGTCAATCTTATTCTGATATAATCTCTAAATTGCAATGTTTCCTTTCCTTGTATTTCATTACTTTAAGGCTCTCTTCCATGTCCACTTTCCAGACAGTATTTTGAAAAGCTCATGGATTACTGGACAGCCTTCTAGTTTGAAATTCTGGTTGATTTTACAGCCTCTCCTATTACTGTATTACTCTTCCTATATGCCCTTTTCCCCTTCAGCTATCATTTCCTACTGATCCCTCATCTTTCCAGTATGCTTCAACATTTACTTCAATCACACAATTATTCTTATATCTCTCAGATTTTACACACTAGGCTCTTTCACACAAGATTCTGTTTTCCCCCCCTACCATGTAGAACTTATGATTTCATCTTTTACTTGTAAAATGAGCTATGACTCCATATCTATGAAATTTATGCTGTCTAGCCAAGCACTCAGGCACTTTTGGCCATTCAGCACTGCCATGACTCCTTACTGTTGGCATTAATTCTTTATGTGGCACAATATCACGTGCAATCTCGAAATAAAGCACATTTACTATTATTTACACTGTGTGCCAACCATAGTCATGCAAGAAGTCTAATTGGTTAGGCAAGCATGATCTTGCATGAAGTCCATGCCAAGTACCACCTATAAGAAGACTGATTCCAAAAGTCAATATTAGATTGTACAGTAGCGTCTTCCCAGGAACCGAGGTGAAGCTAATCAGCCTAGGCCTACTGGAGCAATATTTGGCAGTTTCCAATATTTCAATGTTTTTCTCTATTCCAAGGATGTTTATGTCACAAAAGTGAGTAACAAATTCTTCCCCTACTTGATGTCTGTCATTTCTAGTTTTAGTGGTGGCTCATTCCTAAACATCATACTACGATTAGTGGTTATCCTAATCCTATTAGGATAAAAGAGAGAGAGAGAGAGAGAGAGAGAGAGAGAGAGAGAGAGAGAGAGAGAGAGAGAGAGAGAGAGAGAGAGAGAGAGAGAGAGAGAGAGAGAGAGAGAGAGAACAACTATGATGGAATAGCTCGTTCATTCATGTAATTTGTGAGGGTTTGAGGTCAGCTTTCAATGTCAACAAGACAAAAGTGTTAATGTAGAATGTGTGCACTAATACTTACAAGTAGTTCCCAAAGGCAGCTCATCTGTAAATTGGCAGTAAATTCACTGGATCATGTGTTTAATAGTTCAAAATAGCCAACAGCATACGGGGAAAATACAACATAAAAAACCAGAACTGCTTCCGATTAACATTCCTCAAACTTCGAAGTCTAGAGGAAAGAACTATGGATACGAGTATTTTGGCTCTAATTTTTGGTTTCGTTATTTTTATATAATATGTGTACTATTGTCTCACACCCTCAATGTAATTTTTTTTAAAACTCTTACAATGTCATTGCCCCACCTTCCCCCCCCCCCTTTTTTTTTCCAAGACTCAATATGGGGATAAACCTACTCTGTTCAGTACAGTATAGCGTCTAGAGGTGGATAGGCTTTATTACCTGTTGGTAAAAACTCTCTTGCACAATGGCTGCACTTGCCTAAAACGTGTGTTCATTAGCAACCAGTATGAGAGAGAAAAATTTCATCTAGGCTCTACAATGCAGACTGATATTAACTACATAATAGAACTACTGAAAGAAGTGACTGACTTGTGAATAGTATACAAGGTGGCGGGTTGAAACAAATAGCAGCCCCTTGGGGTCGAAGTGAACCAGCTGCACTACACCCTGACCTATACTGCAGGATATCCAAGAACCAGTCTAACCCTGTTTATCTGCATTGGATTTATGACAGATGCATCAGGAAGTCAGATGAACATGAAACAAGTTCAACATTCTTCTTGGCTCTGCTTGAATTCCCATAAGGTGGAGTCTAGGTCTTCAACTAACCACACCTTTACCATGATTCATTGCAAGGATTAGCAATATGGTTAATGAAGATTGATTAGAAAGAGAAAGATTACTAGTAGCATTGGTATGGACTATTACTTCTCACTTATTTTCTAGCCACTGGACACCTCTCTCTCCTACTTTGTCATTCATATGATCATGGTCATACTGTGGTGAAATCTTACAAAAACTCAGCTGGATTTGGAAACCAACTTGATTGAGGAACAGAGCATCTGACATCAGAGCTAAGATCGCAGCAGAAGTGAGACCATATTCTTTTATTCTATTGTGTGCTGGTAGATTGAGGACAAATATGTTACTTTTTTCATTCCTTCAGTCTGGCATATTGCGGAAGATTAAAATATTTTTTTTTTCTTTTAAATTGCTTACAATGCCCTCAAGTTGATCATACTGGCTCTACTTAGCTGTGTGGGGAGGCCATACAGGTAAGCTGCAAGTAACAAAATCACCTACAGCATAAATATGTCAATACCTCAGTGAAAATGTTCACAGTACGAATGCTTATGACAGCTTTTTAAGATTCCCTATGCACGGATCTACCACACTTGGTCACATGTAACTCCATCTAGATGAAGATAGTGGTTGAAATCTGGTGGTGTCTTTGCAATGAGTTTAAAATTCCCTCCATTAAAGGTTGAACTGTTTCTCTGTGACCAGAGTTACACAAAACTACCCAGCTAATTTTGAAATCATGGCTTTCTTGAGTCTAATGACCTCAATTTTGCAGAGTGCAAGGGTTTGCTGAAACTGAATCATACAAAGTGTAATACTACTTGGCAAAATGCTCTCTGGTGGTAAATAAGGACCAAAAAGCCTTCCTTGTGGTGTCTCCAGCCAAACAGAACCCTTCTGATGGTGAATGATGAGGCTTAAAAATTAGCAACTTCATGGAATGCAGCATTCATGTAAAATACACCACCAGATATTCTCGCTGAGATTACTTACCATCTATGGCTGACAATCCCTTGACCTAGGAAAATTCTGGTGAAACTGATGTGCTTTGTCTTAACAGAGTTATGACAATGTGTCATCACTTGAAACCGAAACTTGAATGTGATAAGAGAAATGAGTAAAAGTGGAAGTATACTCACAATGGTAACTTTATATTCTTAGAATTACCATAGCTCCTTGCAGCATAAATTCCTTTAAACATATCTAAACGATTCTAGTAAGGCAATGGTTTGCATATTTGTACTTACACCTCTCCACTTACAAGACTTGCATGATGCTTTTCTTCTGAGGAAAAAATTGATGGTATCTTAAACTTTACAAATGCTATTTCATAAAAAATATTAAAATACTGTTTTTGGCACTGTATATACCAAACCTAAATCATAAGAAATCTCCATCAAGTACCAATACATTAATTGTATTGGGTGTGCAAAACTAAGTCAGGGGCATCGCTATATCAGTCGTTCTTACTGTACAGAACACAACACTCCTACCATTGTTCAGTTCTGTACAAAAAAACCTTGACCTAAATATTTTTTATGGTGTTTAATAAGATACAGGATTCCCAACAAACAATGAGATTTTCAAAATAATACTGCACGTCTGGTAGGCAAACTGAGACAAATTGCAAATTACAGTAGACTAAATTCAAAGCACTTTTGATTTTTTTTTTACTTATCTGAGGCAAAATTAAAAGTTTTTTTATTTATGAGTAAAGATTTCATATCAAGCAATTTAGCATCATTCTTAAAAGGTCCCTGTTTTGCTTCCTAGTTCCCTAATTTACCAAACCTTGTTAACCTCAAAGACTTGCTTATACTTCCAACATAAATGGAATCTGGTTGGAAATTTAAGGACTACTTAAGATATTTAATGCTTAGTTCTAGTCCTGGCCCCAATAACACTGCACACTTGTTATGCACATATTGGAATGAAATTTGGGTTGCTATTACATTACTTCTCTACATTATATAGTGTCTTTTCATGGTATGTTTATCCATAATCAGCCATGCTGCCATACATTGCAACTAAATAATGCATCTATCAGATTAGAAATGATAATGGTCTTCCTGTGCTTGTATATCCAATCATGAAGATAAACCTGACTGATGCTACTTCATGGGCTTTAGTTTAAGTATCTCAAAGCACCTCCAGTGCTTGACATGGGCACTTTAGAGTGTAAGTCTCCCAGCATGTATGTTCATCTTTGTGTATGGTAGTGTGGCATACTCTGCACCATTACCAATACTGTATAATGAATTTTAATAACATCTAATCAGTGTTTTATTATACTAGTACAATGTATCACCGACTTAAGGCGGGGGGTCCGTTCCAGGGCCACAAGTTCATTTCCGCCAATACTGGTTCTTTAACGGCGCCATAACTTGATGCTGCAACAAGTTACAGCGCCGTAAGCACCATCAACTTGATGCCTATTCTTGTCATTAGTGCTTACAGCACTGTCTTGACACAACATCAAGTTATGGTGATGAAAAAGAGATGTAAGATTGAATCTGCCGTAAGTCGGTGACACACTGTATACTGTATTTAAATACCAATGGGAAGGATTGCTATTTATATTTCACATTCAGTATAATTATACAACTGTAGTACAGTACGATATAAAGCAATGTACATGTGCTTGACATGTCTTAGGTGGTGTTACAAATTCCAAGGGCATCCCAAATTACATTGATACAATATTAACGCATACTGTATGATAGTACTTTTACAATACTTGAAGAAAATGGAATCAAAAGAGAAAGGAGTGAAGTTGTATTTTCCCAATGTACCTATCGCACAAAACATTTAATTCGGAAACTAAACTGAAGCTGTTCCTCTCTGCAATCAAGGAAAAAGTTCTGCTGCATTTCACATACAAACAATATACAGAGGATATTAACAGTATGATGCTAACTGTTGGAAAAAAAAAAAAAAAAAAAAAAAAAAAAAATCTAATTGCACACCACCTTCAGCTGCCAAAAACCACCATCAATTTTTTTTTTTTTTATCCCAATGACACAATCACTCTCCACCATCCAACTAATGGGACTCAGAAAACTGGACAGGTATGTCTGTTTTATCACACAACCTGAGACAGTACATTTGATTGTACTGTAAGTGTTATATTTACAAGGAAATGCAAACAGCATAAGTACACACACCTCATTCAATGCCATTTCCAATTACTTACAACAAAATGAAGTAGTTTAAACCTTGTGCAATCAGAATGTGTGCAGTTTGTCAACATGATTTCTAAGTACAAATAATGTTTAAAGGTTTGATTCTCTAAAAGATCACATAATCCACAACAATTTACAGCAGTACAGACAAAATATCACTTATGAGATTTATATATAAAAAAAGTATTACTGTATTATTATTATTATAATAGAACTGAACATCACTAATATCCTTTTTGCGTCTACTGTATACTGAAGATCACTTCATTATTATTCAGCATAAGCAAACCACTGAGTAACTTTTTTCACAGGCAAGATCAAAGATTTTGTTTACAAAGATGAAAATTAAAGCAAGATATTAAGTTGGCCAGCTAGGTGGAGAAAAATGTGAGGGAACATATACAAAAAAAAAAAAAGAAGGGCAATAAAAAAAAAATTCCTTTGTACTACGCAAGGCATAATGTGGTTTAGTCTACACTTCCCCCAGGAGATTGAGAATTAATCACTGGGATTTTAAATTGCACTCTGACAGTACCCTACTTTCATCCAAATCCAGATCATATTACTCTGTAATATAGCTGTAACAGTTATTTTTCCACTTCAAAACATAAAGCATAATGATACATGAAAGACTTTCCTGGCCTGCATTTTGTTCTTATATTCTCCAACTGTAGGGTACTTTTAATGAAAATGCTTCACAGACAAGAGCAAAATGCAAGTACTTTTTATAAATGGGAATAAAAAGCTGCCTACAGATATTGCGCATCTGCAGTCAATGTGAACATTCTGCAAACCAATAGTGACTGTACGCAGCTGATGGCCTTGTATGTACCTACACATTTCACACTTTGCTTCCTTAGGCTCTATCTCCACTTTTGCTCAACCACACAAAAGGTAAATCTTGGATTAGGGAAGAAATTTCTAGATTTACAGCAGTCATGATAAATCTCCCTTACCCCCTACATCATTGCCAAAACAGAATATTGCACTACTGCACTAATAAACAAAAGGCAAGGCACCAGTCATGGAGCAATCTCTGTAGCATGAAACGTACTTATCTAGTCTGGACAAATATTGTTTTGGCAGGTATTTCAACTGACCTTCAAAGACACCAGTTTTCAGTGGTCAATACAGGTAAAGCACTTGGTATTGTACCTTGGGCTGTGGTACCACATCTGTACCACTGCTTTCTAAGGCCTTTGGTTTGAATTTTCTGGCTATGAATACTGTATACCCATGCACACTTTTTTTTAACTTTATGGTTTATAAATTTTTTCTCCATTATTTACATTATTTTAGTTATTCATTCATTTAATGTTTTTTTTTATTATTTCATTTCTTCAGCTCTTTGCTGAATCTGCTTTATAAAAAGGTAATTTCTTCACATTTGATAAAAATGACTTACTGGTCCATCCCCAAAGAAACTATTACATCTCATCAAGGTTTATCATCACCCAGTATATGAGAGGCAACACAAACTTCTTCTTTCCTTTTATAATTACGGTTCAAAATTATTTTTCTTTTAGCATCAATACACCAGTTTCCAAGGCACAGTCCCAAACCCCTCCCCGTAAAAATTCAAGTGTATATGAACAAGCACGATCTCTTTCCTGTTAATGATTGCACTGCAATACCTTACATAAACATTACTCAAATATACTGTGGCAAGGTGTTTCTTACAAAGATAACATCAAACATACATTTTCCCAAGGAATTCTGTCAATAGCTTTAAAAGCCACAGAATTTGTTTGGAATGCCTATCCTAAATGAATTTCTGCTATGATCGCACCAAACTAAATTGCAAAAAAGTTTAAGGTTTAAGCCAAAATTCTATCATTTACCTACACAATGTCAAAATAATAAACCAGGTAATACCAACTGGTTTATTGTTCTGGCAAGAAAAAGAATGGTTATTTTTGAGGGTGAATGAACTGAGAGAATAACATGCCGGCTGTGTGACATTTGTGCATCCTTAGTGAGCATGACATTTCCATTTATTATCGTTCAGTTTGAGGGTCGCCGCCATTATGGATAGCATTTCATGTGTGACTGCACACTGGTTCATTTATTACGAGCAAAACAAAAGACTTATCAACTCAAGTTATCGCCCCGATAATAGCTTTGAAGGAATCTGGCCTTCAAACCAAAGATGTAGTAAATCAGACTGGTGTTAGTTAGAGGAGTATTTAGAAGTACATGGCAAGGTTCAGGGAGGGTGGTTAACTTCAGATGATCAAGTTTTTTGTTTTGCCCATAATAAATGACTAGCCACTTTACACAGCGCAACATGGTGAAATGCGGGAGAACAACATCGCGGTCACATATGAAATGCTATCCACAATGGCGGCCACCCTCAAACTGAACGATAATACGGTAAATGGAAAAGTCATGCTCGCTAATGATGCGCACACATCAGGCAGCCGGCATATTATTTATTCTCAATTTATTCACCTCAACCCAAAAAAAAAAAAAAAAAAAAAAAAAATTTTTGCAAGAACAACGAGCTGGGTGGCATTACCTGGTTTATTATTTTGACGAGTACTGGAAATGCCAATTAGTAAGGAAATACTCCCCTGAAGTGGAAAATATAGGTGAGGGGTCAATTTGTAAGCAGTAAGATAAAATGCAATTAGTGTACAGTACAAATAACTTCCATAAATTCACAGAAAACAGAATCATAGCCTAGGCAAATACTCGAATATCCCACTCTTATGCAACTACGGCAAATATCTTGCAAAATTTTCATTCCTGGTACAAGTGCACTCACACAGCACTAAAACAGCATCATCTTTTGTGGGTATGAAATTCTTTTGCACAAAAAATGATAAGCGTCATTTGAGTAGATTAATCGTAATCCCTATAAAATTATGTAAATTAAATGGTAAAAAAAAAAATGGGTAACCTGAACATTTAAAAATAAAAGCATTGATGACTGACCAATCCATAAGAATAAGCACCTGACTGATAAACAAGACCAAGTAGACTAATATTATTTACTGTATTTTTTATATTTAATGAGATAACTTTCCTTTCATGCATATAAACTGGCTGGCATTTCAAATACTACGATGGACTTAAAAGCCACAAATTACAATATGGTTTCTAGGGAACTTCCATCTCTATCAACAGAGATGGAAGAAATTAGTCTTATACAAAATTTACACCGTTCCCATTACTCTTCTTCAGCATGTTTTCAGTAGGGTTGTAATTGCATGATATATATAAATGAAATGATGTAAAGTATTGAAATCTCATCATACTCTTTGCATAAAGAAACAAAAAAAATTCATAACAGGTGTAATTCATGTTTACAAAGAACTATTCTTTTCTGAAGGGCCAGGGCACAGCATTTCAAAACTGTAAGCAATAAATACATGTATATATATATGTGTTTTTCAAGCCTGAACTTGCAAATTTTCTTTTCAATTTGTATTATCATAATACAATTTCAATTGTAAGCATTGCTTACCTCACCCTCCGTCTATATGAAAATACTCTTTAAAACAGTCAATTGTAACAACATGGTATACCATTTGGTACAATGTTCTGTATTCAACATGATGACAATTCAATGTCGTGTGCAAGTTACCAAATATATATAAAAAAAGTCAGTAATCATAGTCAGGATGGACAGAGATTCTATGTAAAATTTATGGGGTAGGAGTTTATTTTAGATGATATTACCACAATGAAAATGACTTAAATTCCTATGACGTTTTCACATGGAAATAAATCAAAATCCTATGTACTACATTAGTGAAAGACAATACTGTAAGTTACACTTACCTTAAGGGCAAAAAACCAAAAAAACTAGTATTAACAAGAAAATCATTGCAAAAGTCTACCTGAATATTTACCAAGAAGACACTGAATGACATGAAAAATGTAAGTGTTCTATCATTATAGTTCATATATACTAAGTCAAGGACCCAGGATTAAAGAGAAATCATATACAAATACTGTATTCAATTTACAGTACTGTAAGGGCTTTACAAACAAAAATCAAGTGCTAAGGAAAATGTTACATGGATTTATAAAATCAAATAACACTGGAAATGATGTAAGCCAAAACATGGGCAGAAGCTTCTCCCTAATATGTATATATATATATATATAAAAAAAAATTCTGGGGCAAATTGTGCGTAAGTACAATGCATTACAGGGTACATGTTTATGTGAATACACGACAATAATAGAAAATACTGTATATAAAAGGTTCTCAATGACAATTTTTTCCTTGTAATGTCTAGTTCCTTACAGAGCAGTGCATTATTGCACCAGCACATATACGCGCTTTTACTTTGTGAAGTTACATAAACATTATTCACAAAATCTTGACAAAGTCTCCAGTGGTAAGTAAATAAGTGTAGCCAAGCAATAAAACTTACAACTTCAAAACAAAACCCAGCATTTTTATACTATACCATGTTTGACTATATGCAATTATCTAAACCTGGAATGATCAGAATACTGACTGCAACCCTCTTCTAACACTAATCCTCATTCTTTGACCACGATCACAATGATAAAAGGTGTGTAAGAAAACATGACACCCACCAGAACTTCACTAATATGAATACTCTACAGGTCAAACTCAATCCACCTAATTATCTGTAATAGGCCCACACTTGATGGATAAAAAAAAAAAAAAAAAAAAAGTCACAATCTCTAACCCTTACAACATAGAGATAAAAATTCAATCCACCTGTATTTACGTACTAAACCACACAGTACTCTATTTCAAGCCTAAATTCTAATAAGGAAGTGAGTCACAGTAAGGGAAAAAACACACAAGTCTTACTTTAAACTGAAGCAGTCTAGAATTAAATTGGATGAAAGCTGTGTTCTATCATAAAATCCCAGAACTTGAATGCATAAAAGCTATGCTTACATCATAAAAGCTGCAGTTATTTTTTAAATGTAAATAGCATCTTTCCTAGAGCTACAACCCTTTGCCTCATATAGGCGTACTGTATTCTTTGAGCATTAAGTTGGTTTGGTTGTTGAAACTTGTTAACTAAGTGTGTGAGAGCAGGTTAGTCCCAACCACTCACCTGATGGAACCTTTACTTTTTCCTTTGGCTGCAAGGGCAATAAACAGATAGAAGACATAGGTAGGACACTTGATATAAGACAAAATGTGATAAATGCAGTTTACTTGGGGGTTGTACTACACAACCTGCCCATCCCGTGTGGAAGACTCACTCACCAGGGGAGAGAATAGTTTCATAACTGGGAGGCTTAACTTATGCTTTGTGTAAGTCTCTGCATGATAATGCTGTGACTGGAAGCTACTTCAGTAATCACCAAGCAGAGGATGACAGGGACCTGTACCAAAGAATAAAGTTGAAACACGACTCTTTCAAGGACAAGTTTGAGAAATATCTCTTTCTTATGTGAAGAGAAGATGCTTCTTGGTGATCATTACCCTATGATCCTAATAACAGTCCTTGGATATGGTACTTTGACCACATACCACTTGCTTAAAACTGGACTAGAAAGGAGCAGGGCCATAGGCTGTCCGTTGTACAGATGTGGGACAGGAAAAAACATGACACCATATATTGTACAAGATTTTTTCCTGTTCAAAGTGAGGCTAGATAACTGCAATACCTGCTGAACAGCAGCCGTAAGTCATAAGGTGTCAAGGTCCAAAGGCTGATGTCCCTCACTGAGAAGAAAAAGGTGGTCTGAGATCTCCAGACACCTGTTCCAGCACAAAGGGTACCATGCTGTCAGATGACTGGTATGCACGAATGATCACCTCACAAAGCTTCAACGATAATTCTTGGACACCGCCATCTCCTACCTGCTGGTGGACATGAACAGGTGTCAAAAAACCAGGCTCTGGTTTTGAGTCCGGTTCGACTAAAACCATACAACTTCCACCTGACACACTGGTGAAAATGAGCACAAAAAACACTGTAATAAGAATAAAAAGATTTCACTAGGCAAGACTACTTAAGGGACACGCCGATCTTCGAATTTCAGGGAATGGATCAAAACTAAGTTACTGACAGTGTTGGACTGTTTTTGTCTAAATAAACATTTACAATGTTCTAGTCCTGTTTAGTTCAAAATCACTGATATACTTTTGTCACCCACTAAACCATCAAAGAAAACATGAGATCAGAGTCGCTTGCTCAAGATGTCCCGGTTGTCTCAAGCCTCATGAAAGTGGTTCCACAGATATACTGGGCCCGACAGTTTACATAAAATATTTTGTATTTCTTGTTATTAATAGAACTTGACATTTCTTGAGTTATTATTACAGTTTTGTATTTATTGACTTTTTATATTTCTTGACTTAATCTTACAGTAACATAACCATGACATGTAAATCGACATGCTATAAGCAAATATACAGACATGCAAATGAAGGCAATCTTCCTCATTACCATTCACGCATACAAAATTTATGTTATCTTAAGTGAAATCATTTACAAGTCAATTTATTTTGTTTGACAAAATAGAATGGACATTATGTTTTATTTCCTCAGGATATTTATACACGATGTCTATCCACGAATAAAAGAAATAGGTAAGCATATGGCAACATTTCCTTTACGTACGTCACGTAGAGGCACGGTGTACTTACCGAGTCATGACGTCCACCCAGCTTTTTAGTGCATTTCTGACTACCATTTTTTCTGCCATAATAGGAGCAAAGAAGAGTTGTATTACACACTACACGAATTGAAAAGACAAAAGAAATTTGAGCAAAAGGCAAGAGTCCCCATTGGTGAAATGTCATGAATGTCAATTACCAAAGAGGAAGCAAAGCATGGATCACATTTCTTCCCATCCTATTGTTTTGTAAATTTCAAGGGGTCTTTCTTATATGAAGAACTACTTTTACTGCAAAAATCAACTTTCCAACTATCAAAGTTATTACAAAATAAGCAAAAATTTTTCTTTCAACATTTTCTCAAAACTTATTTTTTTAAAAAGTAAAGGCCCATAACTCAAACAAGACTGAACCAAATTTAATAAAAAATTTTCACAACATGTCTTTACGTAATTTAACGCGATGAAAATTATTTTGTAACTTTTTTTTTTAACGATTTATGAAAAACATAATCTTTTTAACTGCAAAATTTATAAATGTAAGGTCAAATTTTTTAATTTCCTTACAAAGGTATTTTTAGTAATATCTGTTTAATTATTTTTAGGATTAGTTGTTTAATAAGTGACAAAAACTTAAAGTGAAACCTTCAATCACAAGGTAGCTATGGTGACCTACTTCATAATGGGGGCCTTATGGCAGCAATGGACCCCTTAAAACTCCTCATTGGCATGGAGATCTCCCACAAGAGCCATTCCCTTCTAGAGGTAAACGTGGGAAATCCAACCAGTTGTGCACCTACTTTGCCAACTTGCAATAGGGAAAGGCGATTGTACCCCTTGCTTGATGTATGCCACTACTATGGTGTTGTTGCTCAACACCACCACTTTGCGACCCAGCAGTGGGTCATGAAAAGCTTGTAACACCAGCACTGCAGGAAGCACTTCAAATATATGGATATATAGATGAAAAACATCTGCAGTATATATACTGCAGCTATTATGACAGACTTCCTGCTGTGTGGCCGATCACTAACTTGATGCCTCTACGACCAGAAGCACAGCCTGTATGAGTGTTCAATAGCAAGTTCCTGAAGAGATCCTGTTATCTAGCCACCATCCCAGCCCACCCTAACTTCATGACAGTGGGGAACATGTTATGACGGTAATTCCCAAATGGGGTGCATTGTTCTATGAACTTGAGTTTACTGGCAATGGAGCCTACAGTAGACTCGCTGGTATCATATCTCTAAACATGCAAAAGCACTTTGCCTGCTTTTTTTGGGCTGGACATACAATTTCTCCTAGTTTACCATGATCTCCAAATGGTGACAAAACCAAAGAGATGGAAGTTTCATGAGTATTTCGACCACCCAGTAGTTGACCATCTTTCAAACTCCTCACAGGACATACCGTTAAAACATTTCTGCCATGTACAGAGCAAAAGATCAATGCTCACACATGCCCAGAAAACCTGACAGAGTCATATCTCTAGCCACAATTACATTCTCATGCAAAGACATATTCCACAAATATTTGCATGACCAAGAAAAAGGTTAAAGATTTGCATTGGCAGCCAATAAGTTGAGCACTGCTTGGCAGCAACACGTAAACTAGGTGGCAGTCAAAGAAGGTGACACTTAAGCCAATAAATAAGTAATGACTTAACCTGCACAGTCCTGTAACTTCTTCATCAACCAAGCCAATTTCATTTAAAGAATATTCCTACACAAAAGAAGTTTGTATTCCTCATCATGAACAGATACTGCACTAGACTTTACCAAATTACACAACTCAAAAGAATCAACTGAAAAAACATGTGAAAAATTATGAAATTCAGACAACCCTTCAAAGTCAAGAACTGGGCATTTACAGTCGTTCGCACCGAGAGAGTAGGTGCATCTATAATAAATGGTTTCATGACAGACCAAAAAATATGCTTTTGGTGGGCCTAAGATTTTTTTTTCTTCAAAATGAGCTAAACTCTGATGTTTTATATAATGAAATTACTTCAACTTTTAATTTGTCATGTATTTCAAGGATGTACTCTGTAAAACTTGAAATCTAATTAACTGAAACCAGTGTGAAATTCCTAGGAAGGATTTCTGAAATTTACGTCTAACATTACTGTAACGTTAAAATTTATAACAATGAATGTAGCATTAAACTTTTAGTTGCAGCAATAAATTAAAGGGAATTGCATGTAGCTACATCAAATACTTGTGTGGCATTCTTGTAAAAAGAAAACCGTACATTTATATACTTCAACAACTCGAAAAGGCACTAGTCAACCAATTAATGAATACCAGCTGAAACATACTGACTGAAATAAAGCATTGCAAATTATAAATTATTATTCTCGTATAAAAGATTTACTGTTTAATAAAAAGGTAATAACTGTTCCTATATAAAAGACCTACTTAATTTTAACATGGTAACAGTGAATTTTTACACAAACTGGCAAGCCTAAAATAATATCACTATTACAACATCATTCAATGGTTTCCAGTTCTTCAGACTTTCCATTTGACAACACAAGTTATAAAATGTTTAAAATATCGAGTAATTACTTGTGATACATCTGGCTGCATTCTTAATGTAAAAGTCTAAATCATGAAACAAAAAATCCATCAAATTTAGACATCAATTTCAGCACCGTTTCTGTTTCCTAGTGTTCAAATTACTGATTTACTTACTTGAGAATGTGCTGCAATAAGATAATTTTGGTGGTCTTCACTAGGTTCAGCAAGGAACTTTCTTGCCAGAGATAGCAAAAAATTTCAGCTGATTAATCAGTCAACCAGTGCCCCAAGGAATAAACTCCCTAAGCTACTTCATACAGGACAGTTGGTAACCCTACAGTTTAGGGTTCAAATCCCCTGCATTACATAAAGTCAAGATAACTACACAGATTTAACAAATATTTAATCATGGAAAACAATGATAAAATGACAAGTTTATCTACTTACAGAAGCAAAATTGTAAAAAATACAAAGGGAATAATGCTCTCCACATCACAATATTAATGTAGTGCCCATGCAGTTGTAGTAGTAGGCAGGATTTGCCTTTGAAACTGTTCCCTTGCTAGTTTTCTCCTCCATTGTGTGTTTATCCGAGTTTTTTGTCTCTGCAATACCATAAATCCTTTATATTCTTTCCCATTTTCATTTTATACAGATTTACAGTATTGCAGAGCCTCAAAAAAACTTAAAGCACACAATGGATGAATAAAACTAGCAAGAGGGCACTAATACTATTCGTGTGATGTGCAGAGCATTATTCCCTTTGTTTTTTCCTTTACAATTTCTGCTTCTGTAGGTAGATAAACTGGTAATTTTTTCATTGTTTTCCATGATTAAATATCTGATAAATGTGTGAGCTTATCTTCACTTTATGTAAATATCATGACTTACAAACTACTTCTACTTAACCAACTTGGGGCAAAATACTGGCTTCAACAGAGGCCTTGCCTATCTTGACCATTGTGGCCTAGCATATAGCCTACCTCAAATACATTGTCTCCCTGAATTAAGGTCTAATTTTTTTGAAACCTACAAAATTGCAAGGCTCAGCTACACTTATTTACAACCAAATCAATTTTCTTGGCAACTTATTATATATATGCTATAGCCTTAGCTTTAGGGTGGCAAGTGCTTGGCTACTTTGTCTAAGCATAGGCCTATTGAGGCTTGGGCTAACGAGCCAAGGTAAATAAAACCCTTAGCCTCTGAATAAGGAATCTCCAAAATTCAGGTTATATGGTGTTGGAAGTTTTCTGTTTTACATGGAATAATCCTCAGCATTACATGGACTAATGGAACACAGGCTCGTCTAAATACGTTTGGGTACAGTCAAGCCTGACGGCCTTGGCTAGCACAGCCAGCCATTATCCTGGGCGAATGCCTCGACTTAGCATTAATTCGATTTGCATACAACTTGGGAAATACTGTCCATAACTGAGGGCCTGAGCCAAAGCAAAGTATTTTTGGGCTAAATTAATGACCAGTACGTACCCTGTGGCACAGCGTCATCGAAGCTACCGGGTAGCCATGTCAACTGCAAAAAGTTGCGTAAATTGAGCAGTGTGGTGTACGTACCTGCATCACTCTCTTTTGAACGGTTACTGGAACGCATCAAGCATTAAACGAAGCAAATCATGAACCGCCAAGTGTCAAACCAAAATAAATGAGAGGGCCATTCTACATGACGTCAACACAAAATAAGAGCGAAACGTGCTTGCACCGAATGTTTTGGTGAGCAATTTGGGGAACGCCATCTGTGGGCGCCTCGTCGAAACATTGCTTTGGGTACGATAATCTTTCCTTATTTCTACAACAGTCGTTTCACATTGTCTGTGGTGGGGAGATTTGTGTACATAAAATCGACTGGAAATTCTGACATCTTAAGAAAACACAGGAGATACATGATAAATAGCACCAGGTGGAAAAATATTTGTCCCCCCCGACACAAAAAAGGGCGACCGGTTGTTGAGCCGCCATGCTGCTGCCCGCCAGCCAACGTCGTCACGGGACAGTCTTCGCGTTTTATTAAAAGTCTACAATTTTTTCTCTTGGATTAATAGCTTACCCGCACCTCGTCTTCTTAATCTATCTGAAGGTATCGTAGATCTCAGCTAACTTTGGTTCCTAAGGATAAAATTCACTATTTAATGTTAGGGTAGCTCAGTTCTTCCCTAAGACATACGTTCGCTGACCAATCTATAGGACGGGTCTTCTAAAACGAAACAAATATTTGTCTTAAAAATCATATTGGGGTTTATTTTTGGATTTAATAGAAAAACAATTTAATAAATTTAAATTTAATATCAAAGTCAAGTAATGACCAGCCTCAACACAAATCATATTTAAAAGGTATTTTTGTGCTTGTATTATTGGAATCTAATGTCCTTCGTGTTGTTTCTCACGATAAAAGAACTGATAAATGTGATTTCTATGAGGAAATAAAAGTAAACATTTCCTCAAACTTCTGTCTTGTTCAAAATAAACTTTGTGAAAGCTTATTCTTTATATACAGAACAAAATATTGTATCACTGTTTCCCTGATACAGAGCTTCTGCCAAAATTGTGCTGTGAAGCAATTAAGATAGATCTTTATTGCTAATGCACCTAAATTAGGGGGATATTTTTAAATAAAACTCTTGATGTAATGAAACTTACAATTACTCATATATGAAGAGGACACGCGTTATCGCATTATTAAGGCGGCAGAATCACTATTCAGACGTGAATCATACACAAGATAATATATTTTGGTAGTGCTCACGAAGTATGGGAAATGGCGCGTGATCTAAAAATCAATCACGAGTCGTCATTTGCCGCGAAAATCTATCCACAACAGCATGACCACGCAAAAATGAGAAGGGAACAAATACGAAAGTATCCTTTACTTATGTGCAGATGTATTTATTACCACTCTGAGGATTTAATCAAGATTTTATGTAAGGTCAGTTGATGCATATAGTACAGAGTCGATCGAATGCTACCGAAATAAAAAGAATCTAATCCGCTTTATATCTTTCTTGTCAATGCGTGCGTTTGTGTATTCCGGTGTTCACGGACGCGCCAAGCATTTAAAAATCGCGCGATGCAAAAGCACTGTAGTCAGGGGAGGATTTAGGCATAACTTCCGCGTTGTTAGCGAATGTGAATTTTTCGTTGTCAATGTATGAATCCATTGCATTAGAAAGAAACCTTTCACTATTAACCTTCCTCATTCCCGGTGTTCAGGAATTTTATTTCCGTCATTCGTATATTCTTTATTCTAGGTACTCAGCCTTTATATTGTTCCTATTCAAACCCCTGAAGCTTCATGATGTCTTATTCCCCGCCACTTTCTTGACTTATCCGTAATCACATTCCATAGCCTGGCTCTAGAATCTCTAACACTTTTTCCTCCTGAGTTCTGTAACAAACTTCCTTTTTAGAAATGAGACAGCCTCTTTATCCTCTCCCATTTTTTCTACGTCCTATAACCTTTGTTATTTTTTCTTTTTTTTTTTACAGAGGTGATCCTAGTGCTTTCCTTGGGATTAGAACTAATTCTTTAGTCCGTTCACAATAACTTTCTCTAAGAAAACTTAACGAAAAGTTAATATAAAAACTTTTACTAATGGGTGCAGATCACTTGATTGTTAATACAAATCAAATTGGCTTTAACATACCTCAAGCCCCCGCTGTTTATAAAAGTGGTTTGATAATATACACTGGCATTATATATATATATATATATATATATATATATATATATATATATATATATATATATATATATATACTGTATATATATATACATATATATACACATACTCGTATATATATATACTGATATATTAACAGATTTTTACATAAATGATGGAAATGTCATTGACATCTTAATTTCTATTATATTACAATCTTTGCAAAAAAAAAAAAAATTAATGTCCAACAGCTATTAAAATAGCATCTACACTACCACCTTGAAAATGTTTAAACACCGATGAATTATAGCTCTATATTCCCCTGTAAAACAAATACAATCTCATACTCAGATATTCTGTTTTTATTTGCAGGTGTTACGTTTCCATATCAATAGATGTCATTATCATAGTAATAGTTACTGAACGTTCCCAGGAATCAACCTTTTATTCTCTTGGCCCACTCTGGTAAGGATGTTCTGTTTACAAGGTCTGTTGACAAGTACGGAAATAACACATCTGTTATTACCTGGTCATGATTCACACTATGTTAATTACACCGCACCTGTCTGATATCACAACAGAGAGAGAGAGAGAGAGAGAGAGAGAGAGAGAGAGAGAGAGAGAGAGAGAGAGAGAGAGAGTCAACTTTAACAAGACTGGCTCATCTACCTTTATACAAACGGGCTGCCCACAAGCAAGATACCGCATCTTCCATGCTTCTTAACCAGATGCGTCTCAATATTCGCTACACTTACTGTATACTGTAAGCCGTTGGGGGTGAGTGATCTGGCTCTACACCAGCCTTGTTCTTAATCGCCAGCCTAGCATAGTCTATAATGTGGGTTAGACTAAGCTTGGTGTGGTTATTCGCTAGGCTAGTCGCCACCGTTTGTAGTCACAGGTTATAGACTTACAGGTCTAAACTACCTTTGGCTTCGGGTCTGGTGCTTGTTCAGGACTGACAAGTGTACCTTTAATGGGATTTCGAGAGCAAACCCTCTTGGCTGAAGGTACCTTATATAAGCTGGGGTTAGAGTGATCTCGTATAGGCCAATACCACAGGCAAGCATATTATCCTAGCTTTTTGTTTCAGTTACGCTTCCCTATGCTATTTTACAACTGCGTCTAGGCATATCAAGCCTTCTGTAACACAAGGATTACCGATTTAGAGATACGACAGCCCTTAAGATAGCGCCAATGAAAAACCAGTCAGTGTTACAGCAGGCTTCATCTACTTGATTGCAACATGTTTTAGCACTCCTCGCAAACCCCACCCACATACCTCTCTCTCTCTCTCTCTCTCTCTCTCTCTCTCTCTCTCTCTCTCTCTCTCTCTCTCTCTCTCTCTCAATCATTTCTGCAGTTATTATCCATGAAAAGACTCGCAGGATATTTAACCGTATGGGATACAAAGCCCAGATACATGTGCAGTACAATTGCCTGTACAGTATATTGCTTATGAGGAAGTTTGCTTCTATCATCAAAACGGTGATTAGAATATCTCGCATCAAAACGGCTTTAGCAGAAGCATCCACCTCCAAAAACGAAACAGTTCACTTGTAGCGGAAATCTTGGCCAAATAGCCGTATAAATTTAACGAAATATCCCCTGTGTGATATAACCAACACCATTTACATAGGCAATCATTCTCTGTCTGCGAAATAGTCCTGATTTCGTGTGCTGGGTCCTTTTCTCAAACGGAGAGCCCAGACACGAGATACGATATGAACCAGTGACTCAAAGAAATCTCATCTCAAAGCCCTGTTAACATTCTTTTGGATACAAGGTCCACCCCATAGGAGAGTTGTGCCACAGGTGCACCTTATGCGGTGCACTGTAGGCATTACTCAAGGTTCTTTGCAGCATCCCTTCGACCCCTAGCTGCGACCCCTTTCATTCCATTTACTATACCTCCATTCATATTCTCTTTCTTCCGTCTCACTTTCCACCCTCTCTTTACAATTGTTTCAACATTATTTTCAGCGCTGAATGACCTCATAGGTCCCAGTGCTTGGCCTATGGCCTAAATTTTACATTCAATGCGATACAAGGTTCAATTTTCAAATAACGTAAGCCTTGGCTACAAGGCTTAATAAAGTTTCGGTGTATCAACAGCAGCAGTCATACACCTTCAATCAAGAGGATGGATTTGTTTTTACAATTACCACCATCATTCTCACGCTAATAACTTTGCATTCTGCTATTTCCAAACACTTCCGAGTAATATCAGCAGCAGGTGTGCAGCAGGTTTAATAACGTAATAAATTCATCACCAATGGCTGACTGTTCAAACTTGGAATTAAGCGAAACTGTGGAAGATAAATCTTGTTGAACTTTGAATGTTTCGAACATAGCGATAATTTCCTCTAGACAAGAAATTAATTTTTTATTATTATTATTATTATTTTTCAGCAGACGAAATCTATTCACATGGAACAAAGCCAAAACGAATAATTGCATACAACACGGGGTATTTCTCTTTGACGGAGAACGACTTTTATTCCATTAGCCTTAACGCCAATCAATTCGCCGTTCTGGCCAACGGCGTTTTGAAGAATTTGGAATTTTCAAAGGGGAGCAAATCATAATCTACAATGGATGATTGCTTATATATATATACAGCTCTACGCCTTACTCTTGGATTTTATATTGGGGTTTCATAATTATATATATATATATATATATATATATATATATATATATATATATATATATGAACATATGTATATATATATATATATATATATATATATATATATATATATATATATATATATATATATATATATATATATATATATATGTATATGTTATATATATATATATATATATATATATATATATATATATATATATATATATATATGTATATATATAATTATGAAAGAAATATAATTATTGAAATTATATATTATATATATATATATATATATGGTGCTAGGACAATTCGGTCCCGGACAATTTGGTCCCGGACAATTCGGTACTAGGACAATACGGTACCAGGACAATTCGGTACCCGGCTTGTCATTTTTAAACGATTAATTTGGTATTTTCCTTAGTTGTTTACAAAGAATATAAAAAAGTGGGTGGCAGACATAAATGAAATGATTTATTTAAAAAAAAACTTTTTTAGTTTCTTTATTCCAGACTTTTTACATTTCTTGTCGTTAAAAGTATGTATACAAAAATATAATAGTAAAAACCATACATTGTTTGTCGTTAAAAGTATCTATATAAAAATAAAATAGTAAAAGCCATACATTGTTTGTCGTTAAAAGTATCTAATAAAAATAAAATAGTAAAAACCATGCATTTGTCGTTAAACGTATCTATATAAAAGTAAAACAGTAAAAACCATACATTTCTTGAATTTAAAAGTTAAAAAAAATTTTAAACCTTAATATTATGGGCGATTGCTTTAAGGAACTGCATTCTTTCTGCTTGATTATAGCTCTGTACTAGATGAGTGATACAATCCCTGTACTTCTTCTTTTTGACTGGTTCATCCCCGTTTCGAAGCTTTTGTAATTTTGTTTTTGCCAAACTCTCTTCACTTTTAAGGGCTTCAATCAATTTCCATATGTTTGGATGGATACTGGAAAGACTTGCTATAAATGTGCTGTGAAAACCTTCCAAATTATTAATTGTACGCGATTCTCCGTTCAAACATCGGTTTAGAACATTTCCAAGATTCTATTGAAAATTTTGGATCAAGTCTCTCATTCTGGCACCTCTCCCTCTCACTGGTCCTATATATGAACTTTCAAAATAAGAGACAATAGGTTGCGGGATATCATCATCGTCAACCAATTCATCAAAAGCATCAGCAACCTGATTTACAGGTAAAAAGGCTAGGGCTATAAAACATCTCATTTTATGACTAAATGTGTCATCTTCGTGGTAACGTACTTTGAAACCTTCAGTTACAATATGTCTGTAAACATTCTGTACTACATGAAACAAGCAAAAAGAAATAGTTGTTTCTGGAAACGTATTTGAAAATGCGTTTTGCGCAGCTTTTTCGAAGTCCATTATCATAGCATCTGGCCCCTCGTTATTTACTAATTCTTTCACTTTTTGGAAAAGCCGGTTATACGTATTTTGAGACTTATCAGGTAAGAGGGCAAACAATCTTGGAGCACTGAAGTTTTTAATTTGTATATGCAAGACATAAAGTTGGAAAAATATAACAGGGCAACTCTTAAAAGTTCCATCTCCTGCCCAATTCGCAAATTGTCTCAAATCGTGAAGAGCGTCATTAGTAGCGAAAATTAAAATGCGTTTAACGTCGTCTATGCCACTGTCATACTGCAAAAAGATAGAGCCATTCTCGATAACACCAAACTCTCGTGGTATTTGAAATCCATTAATTGTTTGTGGGATCGGTGGATGATTAGCCTGATCACCTCTCCATCGTCTCATATTTCGACTAATATGAACTAGTTTCGTCACATCAGCAACTGCGCACTCATTTAAATTTCCTAGCTCTTCTGTTAAAATTGAACGAGAAGGTGTTTGACTTGTGATTGTCCTTTCCTTAATATTTGCACTAGCAACTTTTGCACTCACTTCAGCTGCAGTTGTGCTATGATGATTTCCAATATACTTGAGCGCATGAAAACTAACATCTGAGTGAAGCCGTGCTTTGCAAGACCGCCTTTCACAACGCCAATATATCTTCGTACCATCAGCATTTTCTTTATGTTTTTGGTACACGTAGTTTTCATATCGACTAATTTTGTATTTCCCTTTTCCGATCGTATGCACTTGCAAGACTCCATTGTGTGAATCATGGGGTGAAACTAGAATAAAAAATCTAAAGGTACCTTTGCAGTAAACTTAGTAAAAAATTTGGAATAAAGAAACTAATAGTCTTTTTTTTTTATTAACAACTAAGGAATAACCAAACTAATTGTTTATGAATGAATAGTTGGGTAGTTAGTTTATATTATCTATAAACAACTAAGGGAATAACCAAACTAAAAAAAAAAATAATAAAAATGACAAGCCGGGTACCGAATTGTCCTGGTACCGAATTGTCCTAGTACCGAATTGTCCGGG
>NC_089766.1:12336007-12338507 GCF_040412425.1 Macrobrachium rosenbergii | reverse complement strand
CCCAACCTAGTGCTAACCGGCCAATCACCGGGCCCTCTGGATATGATGCATGCTGCACTACGGTCTTACGTAACTGTAATTGAACCCAAGTTGCTATGCTACGTACTGTGTCCAGTTGCTGGTCGAGGAACACATGAACAGATGCTGAACATTAACCCTATAATGAAAACTAGTTTCTACGGATCTCCTCAAGCCTCGATAATATATTTAACCAAACTACCTGTTGCTTGAAAGTGCTTTGTATGGTGATTTAAAAAAGAAACACGTCTAAATAAAAAATGGTCAAGGAATACACGATAATAAATCTGTAATAATGATATGTGACTCGATCGCTTGGCTAGAATTAAACCACACGATAAAATGGAGCAAATCTTGAAGTTCAAGGGCAGCAAAATAAATGTAATATGCTAATGGAAAGACCGCCCTGTGCTATTGATCAGAACGACGTACGGCTGGCAGCAGTGCAGTTCCCACACATTGCGCTTGCCGTCCAGTACGTTTTACGTAACCCTGTTACATTATCTCACTCTTCCTCTCCCTCTCCCTCCCCCCCGTCCCCTCCACTATTCCACACCTCTCTCTTATCAATACAAAAGTAGATACTATGCTGCATAATTGCAAAATATACACAAATATCCCTCTAAAAGACGGTTAAACTTTCACGGAAAATCGAACCGTGTTTCCCAAATGTCACTCGCAAGATGACCGACTCCTTAAGATCCTCGGTAATTGCAAGGCAGCTCGCGTCCTTGTGTGTATAAACCCAGTAATTAATTATTGGAGCGCCTGTTGCATTGCGATACAGAATGAGTGAAGAGAGCGGTTCCCCCCCGAACGCGTTACGACTGGTTACTGTGTTGACTGTGACGTCACGTCCCGTCGCCTTGAGTTCATGACATGGTTTTTAAAAATTCAAATTTAAATGTACAGTATACACCGGATATCTTTGCAATACCCCAATCTTAATATTATCCATAACCTCACAGCCACCCGTAAGTGTGGTAAGGATGTGAAAAGGAGGAGAAACCTGGTGTGGTCCTCCGAACTCTGTACAACCAACGGAGTCGAAATGTCAATTGTTGCTTACAGACCAGACTAATCTCCTTGACGTCATCTGTACCCAGTCCAGAGAGTCTAAAATATCCAGCGCATTTCGACCATCCAAGAAGTTGTCTTAATTTGTATAGCCTTTGGATTTGTTTACTGTTATTTCTTGGAAACTTCTTCTTTTACCGTATTTTCAGTACATATCTTATAAATACAGTTTTATAAGCTTAGCTGTGCCAAAAATATAAGGAAGATCCATCAACACCCAAAAGTAACTGATGGTCAGTTTTATTATTATTATTATTATTATTATTATTATTATTATTATTATTATTATATATTATTAATATTATTATTATTATTATTATTATTATTCAGAAGATAACCCACTATTCTTATGGAACAAGCTTACACGGGCCAATGACTTGAATGATGTTCATTTAAAAGAAGTTACAGAATTTAATATGAAATACAGAAAGAAGAGACCAGTTTAGCAAAGAATTAATCGAGCCAAGAAAACAATTTAAGGATATGGCGATCTGCTGGAAAGAGTAAGTCTCCAAGAGGTCGGTCTCTCTCTCTCTCTCTCTCTCGTGAGCAGGCAGTGCCTTCAGTGCACCTCACACTGTAGGAGTCACTAAGGCGTGTTTGCAGTGTTCCTTCGTCCCCCAGCTGCACCCATTTTTAGCTTTTTACTTCACCTCCATTCTCCCTTCCTTTCGTCCATCTTGCTGTACAACATCTCCAAGTGTTATTCCTTAATGGAGCTGTGCGATCTGCTCAGTGTCATCTTAGTAGAGCTTTGTACCGCATTTCGGTTGTTTTCCGGATGTCTTCGTCTTGTTGTCCAACCCAAGATCTAGATAAACTACAGTAGATCTTGGTCCCACCAACACCAACTCCCTATTTTTACTGTTTTGCAGCGCTGTAGGTGCCCTAATGCTTGGCTTTATAGCCTATTTTTCGTGATTTTATCTCTCTCTCTCTCTCTCTCATACACACACACACATAAGTGCGCTTTCAAAAACAACCGCACCTCAGGTAAAACAACAAACGCAGTCAACTTGGTAATGAGGTAATGAAACAAATCCTGCACAAGGATGAAAAGGTCTTCCCACAAAACCAGAGAGATTTATTTTCTCATTCTGCCTAACGTGCAAACATTCAAGCTAAAACGAGCCACTAACTTTCGGAGAAAGCTACAACTGAATCGAACAAGAGAAGTAGATAGGAGGAGTAATGTATAACACGACAATAACACATAAGTATAAAAAAATTAGTAAATACAGAAAACATAGTATTGTATGCGTGATCACCACGACACCAGGAAGATGGGGATATGAATGTTAATATGGTATAGAACGAATGAAAGTAGCAGATTTGTAAAGGTATTTGGGAGTGAACATTAAGGAGCAGGGCAAGATGAGAGAAGAGACGTGTCACAGAATAAGTG
>NC_089766.1:12326007-12331007 GCF_040412425.1 Macrobrachium rosenbergii | reverse complement strand
AACAACTGAAAAATTTATGATAAAAACTAGTCTTGAAATGAAACACCAAGGTTGTTTTTCCTTAGTTAATTGAAGCTCTTAGTCTTAAACTTAAATATCTAACGGCTTCTATTAACTGGTTAATGACACGCCATCTCTCGTACCAGAGCAAAGGTCTTGCAATCAATATGCCACTGAATACCCATCTCAGGATGCTACTGTCTTCCTTCAGGCAACCGTTCCGAATATCTAGAGCTTTTAATACTGAATGTTGGTTAATATCTACATTAATTGATAATTTGTCACTTTAAATTCCTCACTGAATTCTTAGCTATTATTAACCACAATCAATCAGTCAGGTAATGCTTTCAGTCAATCAAGCAAGCAAGCAGTCCTTGGTATCGTTACCATGCCCGATCGATATTTGCCCTGAGTTTTTTTTTTTTTGACTGAAAATACTCTGATATAGTTTCCTTCCCAAAAATTGTTTTTGCTAGGATTTATTAACAATTAAAAAGGAAATGAACTGCTTGTTTATCTGTTTTTAATTTGGGTTTCTAAAGAATTTCATGAAGTGTTTCAGTGATCTTTTCCTTCTTTTTCATAGATGATTGATGGCACGGTGCGCAATTTGAATCAAATAGCGCTCTAAAATAGACTTGTTTATGTGTATTAACAGTATTCTTTGGTTTTTAATGGACCAGTTTATTGCAGTTTTTTTTTACTGTGGGAAGGTGCTACCGTGACATATGTGGCGCTTAGGAACTTTCGCTTCCCTTTCCATTTTACAGGTCATTAAATGCAAATTTTCTGTAATTGCGATAAAAATGTCAGACTATAACTAAATAGTTTTCGACACGTGGCTAAAAGCTCATTTTAGAGAGAGAGAGAGAGAGAGAGAGAGAGAGAGAGAGAGAGAGAGAGAGAGAGAGAGAGAGATTGGATAAATCTCCCAGTCTGGCAATATAACCCCAGCGACCAAAACAATGGGGGATCTCTCTCTCTCTCTCTCTCTCTCTCTCTCTCTCTCTCTCTCTCTCTCTCACACAAAAGCAAATTCGATAAAGTAAGCATTTCAGTACCATGATAGTAATGAAGACAAAAAAGAAAGCAAGAGATAAGATAATAGATTGACAAAATATTTATCTCTCTCTCTAATATTTATCTCTCTCTCTCTCTGTCTCATAAAAGCAAATTCGATGAAGCAAGCATGCCAGTACCATAACAGTAAAGACAAAAGGATCAGCAGCTCTCTCTCTAAACCGTAAATGCAACCCATAAATAACGCCGGTCATAAGGTAACAATAATAATAATAATAATAATAATAATAATAATAATAATAATAATAATGTCCCAACTATATCAGAAGATGTACCCAGCGTGCTGTCGACAGCTCGCTTACCTCTCATTACCAACGTCACCAAATAACAATAACATAACGCCTAACCTTTCCTCACCAACGACTACAATAACAATAACTCCTTTGCTTTCCGCAAATGACTCACAATCAGATACACAAATAATATATATAAAGAATCACGACATCAAAGATGCCTCATCTCGGTCGTCAAGGATTCCACAATGCTTTCCATGACGCCCACGCTCAGCCAACACCACCGCCGTCCACCCACGCGCCCTTCACATCAGTAACGTCTTGACGCCCACGATGTCAGGTCTCAGCATATAGATTTAAATCTGCTTCGTACTGTTTGCTATAAGAGAACAGTGTGTATGTATGTATGTATATGCATACACACATATATATACATGTATATAATATACAGTTAAATATATATATATATATATATATATATATATATATATATATATATATATATATATATATATATATATATATATATATATATATATATATGTATATATATATATATAAGTGTGTGTGTTTGTGCGTGTATTCACGTGTGCGCGCGCGCAGGCGAATGTGGATACTTGTGATCAATCAACAGACTTAATATAATTTTTTCCTTGGCATCTGACTCAGACAATCCATGACATTTAAATAAAGCTGTTAGATTTAAAACTGTCCTTTTTTTAAAATTAATTTCCTGTTCACGACAGAATGTACAGATGACAAATGGTTACGTTGCAGTTTCTGTCAAAATACCGAGTCTCCGAGAGAAATGAGACAATAACAGAAGTGACTGTGGCTTGCTGTAATGTGACGGCTGTAATGTAATTCTACTCCGGGAACTCTGACAACGGGAAGAATAACTTACGGTTTTGGGTAAAGTGACAAGAACTGTAAGTTATTATTATTATTATTATTATTATTATTATTATTCAGAAGGATTATTCAGAACCCCCTATTCATATGGAACAAGCCCATCACAGGAGCCACTGACTTGAAATTCAAACTTCCAAAAAATATGGTGTTCATTCGAAAGAAGTAACAGAAGGTAATGAGTAATCCAGAAAGTTATTAGAAAACCAGATACATTAACAAGTAAATAAATAAATAAATTAATTAAGTGATAGGAACTATGTGTTTGTAGGTAACTGATGAGACCTATCAGCTTGATATGAACCATAAGCGTGTGGGTAACTGATCTCAACTATTAGTGTGCAGGTAACTAAAGAGAACTATTCTCTAACTAAAGAGAACGATTCTCTAGCTAAAAAGAACGATTCTCTAGCTAAAAAGAACTATTCTCTAACTAAAGAGAACGATTCTCTAACTAAAGAGAACGATTCTCTAACTAAAGAGAACGATTCTCTGACTAAAGAGAACTTGGATTGTGTAAGGATTCCTGCCATATATTCATGTCTCCGACTGGGATCGTAGGATGGTAGGAATAGATTATTCAGGAATAGATTATCTCGCTTTTAAAAGCACGGTCAGAATCAATACTTTTGCTTTTCAAAGCAGAGGCCAACGGGACGGGCAACCTAATGCCCTTATGTACCTCAAGCCCGAAGCAAGAGGCGTCATTATGGTAAGGAAAACATAAGCATGGGGAGAATTCCTGGGTACTGGGTCTGTGGGCTTTCCAAGCCTCCTTGTGACCCAACCCTTTCCCAACCAGACTAATTGCACGACTGGACACCCTTCCAGGTAATGACCAACTTGAGATACTAACGGTGTAGCCATCCCAAGGGAACAGATACAAAGTATATGGTAAAAAAAAACGCACGCTGCCTACTGTGCTATGCGCAAGGCGCACTGTAGACGATATCCACTTCAGGAATTGATCTAAATAAAATAGCACGAACGCTTAGCATTTTTCAGTACCTCATATATATATACATATATATATATTTATAAATATGTATATATATATATATAATGTATATATACATACATTGAACACTTGCTGCCTACTGTATATATATATACATATACACATACTTAAAACGCTTAAGTTGCCTACTGTGCTATGCGCAATGCACACTGTAGACGATATCCACTTCAGGAATTGATCTTAATTATGCATCTGTTATATACAGCACTAACACTCACCGTTTTCCAGTTTCATATATATATATATATATATATATATATATATATATATATATATATATATATATAATATATATATATATATATATATATATATATATATATATATATATATATATATATATATATATATATATATATATATACATATTTATATAAATTTTAATGATTTCTGAAATACAAGACATTTATTCAATTGATCAGATAAAATCCGTTCTTACTTGTCGACTTATGAAAAACGAAATCTACAATTAACGATGGATTTTCAGTGAACTAACTGAAGATATGCTTTTTATTTTCAAACCATTAAAATGTTTCTTTTATAATTATATATATTATATATATATATATATATATATATATATATATATATATATATATATATATATATATATATATATATATATATATATATACATATATATTTTAAATATATATAATATATATATATATATATATATGACATATACATATTATATTTTGAATATATATATATATATATATATATAAATATAAATATATATATATATATATATATATATATATATATATATATATATATATATATATATATATATATATATATATATATACACACATACACACATACACATTATAATGAAAGCCAAGACACTCACATATAACATCTGACAAAACTCACGTCCTCAAACAAGGGCACACTAGGGTCCAATGTCAACGCCCCCTTCCCCTTCCCCGTTCCAACCCCTCCCCCAACCCCCACCCACATCTCTTATTGAGCTTTCAGGCTCCTCCGACCTTCCATTAAAAGATCTGATTTTTTCACTCTCTCTCTCTCTCTCTCTCTCTGGAAAAAGAGAAGGATGAGGAGGCTAACTGAAATAGATTTAAAGCAACAAAAGCAAAATAGAAATGCGCAAAAAAAAAAAAAAAAAATCCTAAGTCTCTCTTCAAATTATTACATATTACGTAAAATCACAAAATCAAAATAGCTGAGATTTCGCTTACTGCTTTTGTTTTCCCCCGATATAAAAGGAACTCCTTTCTCTTTTCTTTACATTAAGGGTCGGTTTAATAACGGTATGAAGTCGCCAGCCCCGTCGGCCTACTTTATCCATGCAATCTACGAAAGAGAAACAAATTACCTATTAGAATAAATTGCCATACATAGAAATAAGAAAAAAAATAAATGATATACAAACAAACCTGAAATTTACGCTAGCACAAATAAATAAACGAAATGGGAAACGTGTAAACGACTGATATTTCAGAATACTCGAGAACGTAGGGTTTATTTAGACACAAGGCAGCGGCCAACGTAGCAATCGCGCATGCGCGTTTTGAGCCTCATGCTGCCTTGTACGGTATCTTTCTTTTTTTCTTTTTTTCTCACATCACCATGCGATTCAATCATGTCACTCATATTTTATATGAATAATGGAAAGATCAATTCACCCTCGTAATCGTTCATTTTCAAATTGAAGCGGTAGTTATTATTATTACTGTGATACAAAATAAATTTCTGCCTTATATATGGAGGTAAACATGTTAGCTTAGCCACGC
>NC_089766.1:12313507-12321007 GCF_040412425.1 Macrobrachium rosenbergii | reverse complement strand
CCCAAATGGTTCCCTGGGAAACACGACATCCCAAATAGCTCCTCAGAAGCCTGACATCCCAAATAGCCTTCTGGGAGCCTGATATCCCAAGTGGTTTCCCGGGAACCTGATATCCCAAATATCTCCCTTAGAGCCTGACACCCCTAATAGCTCCCTCTCATTCAGATGGCACCTGGCACTCAGGAGAGTTTACTCAGGGCTCTTCCGCCGAAGTTTACCCAAGGCATCGGGTCTCTCGAGTTTACTTTGAGGATCAATTCGCCCAGATGTATTCAAGGGTCGAGCCTTACTTCAATATGACGCATCAAAGAAATTTGCAAAGTACACTCGGAAATTTAAAGATGTTAAATCTTACACCTTTAAGGAAATTTTTGAAAAATACCTCAGGGTTGCGTTTGTAAGGATGTTATTGACAATAACCAGATAAGAATGAGAAATGAGAGAGAAATGAAAACTCACGCATATATTTCGGGGCAAAATTTTTTCCTTCTATGCATGAATTAAACTGAAACAACATATATTACGTTATATAAAATAACCCAAAAAACTTAAGATTGAAAAGATAACAAACAAAGAAAGGAATTAGAAAATATAAAACAAATACCTGAGTTGCCATTAGGTGTGTGAATGTACATCTTTAAGTATACGAACGAGTGCAGGGTGTATTGTGGAGAACAATTTTCTAAAATTACTTTCAGCTCAAAAAGGTAGAAGTTTATAAACCCTTCTCATTCAAAAACGACTGAAAAGACAAATAAAAAAAAGAGAGGCCTTAGTGTATAAAATATAAGCACATAAACACACAAACACACAGTTAGACAGAAAGATCGATAGATGAAACACGATTGTAACTGACAAATATCATTAAAGCTTCACGAAGGTGGAGGAGGTCACAAAGTACGAACAATGTCGCCTTCAAAATATAAAGATAAACCTTCAAAACATAAAGATAAAGGTATAAAAAATAGTGAATAAATAAGTACACACCTTTAACAAGCCAGTACCGTTTTTGCAAGCAGGTAACATGGAAGTATGAGTACCAAAAGATCAATGACTTTGGGCCTGACCTTGGGCTACAGAGCGGTGGCAACAGAGAGAGAGAGAGAGAGAGAGAGAGAGAGAGAGAGAGAGAGAGAGAGAGAGAGAGGTTCATCTGACTAACGGCATGGACTTTTTACGTTGCATGCAATGGGCACTGTGGGTTAATTATAATATTAAGCTAGAGAATGCCTAAAGCTTTTCCACATGACGAAGATCTCATAGCTTAAGACATGGGCTGTAAGTGTGTGTGTTTGTGCGTGTGTGTTTAAGCGTCCGAGTTTACACATGAAATTAGTAATATGTGTTATATTTATTATGGAAAAAATTCAAAACAGTGTCAAGTAAACATATGAAAATGAAACATACGATCAGGCTGCTTAAAATATTACATAAATAAACTCTCAGCGACAGTATCTCGAAAGGTTGAAAGATGCATAATCAATAACTCAAGAAATAAGCCAACTAATGTGACAGGAGTACTTAGGATGAATAATAATTTCCCTCCCTTACCGAAAATAGGAAAATCCTTCAAGACAATCGCAGAGGAACGCAATGTTCACATATTCTTTCCTCAAGCAACTTACTCCTGCTCTCCTCGTTCCCATTCACCTTCAATAAAAAAAAATTTTGGGCCACCAGATGCGTTGTCACGTCACCCTTCCCGCTCATCCGGCAATATCTGAGAATCGCTTCGAAAACGGTCATGCGCACCGAATGCTCTCCTATGAGAGAGAGAGAGAGAGAGACGTGTCGGAACGAACGCGCCCTATAAACACCCCAAGTCCTCTCGACTTTCATGTGGACGACGCCTCCAATTGTGAAGTAAAGCTACGTAATTTTATATATAGAGTTTTTACTTTTATCTGGAGTTCATCGATGATTCCAGAGGGCGCGTGGAAGGGCGGATTGATGGCGGCCAGGGGAGGGGGGGAGGGGAGGGGAGGGGAGGGGAGGAGGAGGAGGAGGAGGGAGGAGGAGGAGGAGGAGGAGGAGGAGGAGGAGGAGGAGAGAGCCCACCGCGTCAGAAAAACATAGCCTGGCGTCGTCCAAAATATCAAAGGTGAAAGAGAGAGAGGTGCAGAACGCGTGGAAGAGAGAGAGAGAGAGAGAGAGAGGTCCAGAATATAGCGAAGGTTATCCATTAAAATCACTTATAAAAATTAAGAAAATATGAAACAAGTTTCTTCGGCGCCGTCGACTTTCTGTACAGCGCATAATGCTGTATGAGCCGCAGCCCACGAAACTTTCAGCCACGGCCCGGTGGTGGCATGTGTTGTTGGTACCTATGACGGTGCCAGACGCACGATCACGGCTAACTTTAACCTTGAATAAAATAAAAACTATCGAGGCTAGTGGGCTGCAATTTGGTATGTTTGATTATTGGAGGGTGGATGATTAACATACCAGTTTGCAGCCCTCTAGCCTCAGTAGCTTATAAGATCTGAGGGCGGACAGAAAAAGTGCGGATAAATAGCCATCTCAATACTTTTCTTTTACAGAAAACAGAAACGTATTAAATTCCAGTGACCACAATAAAGATTAAAAATAAACCAAACATAATTATATAGAGCCTTACAGAAAGATCACTTACAACTATGAATTATCACCAAACAAGCACCAATTTGCAGAAGGTGCAAGAAGTGCAATGGCAGCTATATAAAGAGAGGAAAATTAATTTACTTGACTGAGTTACACATAAATATTACGTAAGAAAGGACATAACCCACGCAACACGTTGTCCACGCCACTCCGGAGGGCACAGAACGTAATTCATGTGATATTAAACCCCACTAAGACGTCTTGAGAGTTTGAAGTTCTCTTTTCTGTACTTGTTTTCTACTTATTCATCCTTTTTTTTTATTTCGGATTTAGGTACGTTTATGAAAGCCAGATTTTTTCTCTTTCTCCGAATACACGTGCATACACAAATACACACACTCATATATATATATATATATATATATATATATATATATATATATATATATATATATATATATATATATATATACCGTATGTGTGTGTGTATTTTAGAAAATGAAATATAACCTAAAGTTGTGTATAAAAAGTAAGTATTATTTGCTAACTCTGTGTATATACATATATACATATATTATATACATAATATATATACACATATATATAAACGTATATATGTATATATACAGATTAAACAAATAATACTTTCTTTTATACACGGCTTTAAATTATCTTTCTTTTATACACGGCTTTAAATTATCTTTCTTATACACACGGCTTCAGATTATATTTCATTTTTCACAAAATACACCGTATTATTCTAATAGGCTTAAGAGTCAGCAGTCATTTCCATCTAGCATGCAAGTCTGTTAATCATTAATACTACTCTTGCTCTATATTGCTCTATAATTTTTTATTTCTATTTTTCATAATGCCCCACAGTCGTTTAGATAACATTCAGCAAATCTTGGTATAACTGACTGGGTACGGTAACCATTATCTAACATCAGTTAATTTGAGTTACTGTCTTTAATTTTAGCTAACAACAACTTAATGGGTCACTAATGTATTCCTGAACCGGGTCTTCTAATCGATGGTGATTTATGTGATGCAAATGATGATAATGATATCCATAAAGTTGATGGGGGGTGATGATAAATGACAATGAATAGGAGAGTGATTTATAATGATGACGGGATTATCGTGATGAAGACCAAATAGTGTGATCATTAAAGGACACTGGTACAGAATTCAGGCTGAACATAAATGGATAACGATAAAGAAGTTAATTGCTGTGAGTGGAAGTAAAGAAATCGGATTACAAAATAATCAGATGAAAATTAATTATAACATTGGAAGACAAAGTAATTACTAGAGAGTAAGTAATGGAGTTAGAAATTAGTGAAAATTCAAGTGAAACTGAACTTATGAAAAACTATCATAATCACGACTGAATGGGCCAAAAGAATGAAAAAAAAAAGAATGCAACTAATTATATAATTGAAAGACAAAGTGGTGAACAAAAAGTAGCAATGGTTGAAGAATGGAATAAACGCCAACACTTACCTGTAAAACATAAATATATATTTCCCTTTTACCTAAAGTAATTCCAGCATATTTTTTTAAAATGAACATTAAACCCCTAAAACCATTTCCACACCAAAGTAATCCTTCTGCTGTAACCCTGGCATCCTAAAGACACGGATTTGCGATACCGTGCTTCTTCTTCTTCTAAATATAGGTCAAAAGGGTTGGTCTGTTTGGGAAGGCACATCAGATCTTAAAGCCACGAGATCCAAACAGAGAGAGAGAGAGAGAGAGAGAGAGAGAGAGAGAGAGAGAGAGAGAGAGAGAGAGAGAGAGAGAGAGTTATTTTTTCCACCATCACATTTATGTGTTTAGTTGCTTTCATCAATGGTTGCCTGTGTTTGTACGGATTGCTCTTGCTTAAAATGAAAAATCTTTAAGCTATAAAAAGTAAACATTTGCCAACACAAACCCATAATTATATATATATATATATATATATATATATATATATATATATATATATATATATATATATGATTAGTTCCTCGCTGGGTGAGAGGGTTCCGTTTTCAGCTACCACCCTGTTGGTCGCGAGTTCGAATCTCCAACCGGCCAGTGAAGAAGAACAAGAGAATGTTTCTGGTGATAGAAATTCATTTTCTCGCTATAATGTGGTTCGGATTCCACAATAAGTTGTAGGTCCCATTGCTAGGTAACCAATTGGTTCTTAGCCACGTAAAAGTAAATCTAATCCTTCGGGCCAGCTCCTAGGAGAGCTGTTAATCAGCTCAGTGGTCCGGTTAAACTAAGATATACTTTTATATGTGTGTGTGTGTGTGTGTATGTATACATACATATATATATATATATATACATATATATATATATATATATATATATATATATATACAGTATATATATATATATATATATATATATATATATATATATATATATATATATATATATATATATATATATATATATATATATATATATATATATATATATATATATATATATATACTGTATATATATATATATATATATATATATATATTTACACCACACCTATCTTCCTTTTATCCTTGGCATAAATCCTGACAACGCCATCTGTCGTTCCAATACGCACTGCCAAGAACCCCCTTGGCAGAGACTTCTTCCGAAAAGCCGTGACCGATAGTGTCATTATCGAAGTCATTCAGAATCTCATCATCGTATCTCTGCCCTCGCCATTTCCACCGCTCACTATCATTTCACCATCGCAGGAGACACACCATAAGGAGAGAAAATCAATAAGAGAAATATCGGCCATTGATAACTCCCATGGAATCTCGAGTCAGCAGATCCATTCCAGGTTTTCGCGCGCAAATTCCTGTCATTTTTTTCCGAATCTGGCGCGAAATTCAGGCAATTAAGTCTTTGTCACTGTGCCAGGCCTTCATTATCCTAATCAGAGAAAAAAAGAAGTTTCCTTATAAAATTTTTGTATAAAAATATGGTTTTGATTATTATCATTATTAGTACTAGTGGATTTCTACTACTGCTACTACTAGTAACAGTAGTACCAGCTGCAACAATGTCGATTCTTGTTTTGTATCAGTTTTCATGTTATTTACAAAATTTTGTTAGGCCTATTTCATGCAACGTCTTGTCAAACCTACCAGTTGTTAGTTTTCTGAAAAGAAAACTATTGTGCCGGCTTTGTCTGTCCGTCCGCACTTTTTCTATCCGCCTGATCTTAAAACCTACTGAGGCTGGAGGGCTGCAAATTGGTACGTTGATCATCCACCCTCCAATCACCAACCATACGAAATTTCATCCCTGTAGCCTCAGTAGTTTTTATTTTATTTAAAGTTAAAGTTAGCCATAATCGTGTTTCTGGCAACGCTATAGGAGAGGCCACCACGGCCGGCTGAGAGTTTCATGGGCCGCGACTCATACAGCATTATACCGAGACTACCGAAAGATAGGTCTATTTTCGGTGGCCTTGATCATACGCTGTAACGGGTGACAGAACACTCGATTGCGCATTTTTTACTATCTTATTCTTTCTGTCAATGCGTTAAAATCCAATAGCTGCTTTGCAAATATCTGGGTAAACAAATAGGCGCTCGATCCAAAAATAAAAATAGCTTTTACGAGTTATATATAACTGTGACCGAATAAATGACATTCTATTGATATAACAGGTTGTATAAAACTAAGTTATAATAATAAGAATACGAATAGTTGTCATCATCGGCTGTCACGATATCCTACAGAGGTAAAACTGTAACGTGTTCGATAATCAAATCAGTGAATGCAAATAAAATTTTACCCAGTTTGACGATTTTTGCCAGTATGCTATTTACTAGAATTCTGATGTTATGCAAATAAATAAATAAATACTATATTATATATATATATATATATATATATATATATATATATATATATATATATATATGTGTGTGTGTGTGTGTGTGTGTGTGTGTGTGTATGTATGTATGTATGTATGTATGTATGTATGTTTTACTATACTTAATTGTCTGTAATACCCAAACTGGAAAGCTTGAGAATTTCTCATAGATAAACACACACTATATATGTATATACAAACATACATGCCTACATGCATATATATACATATATATATGTATGTATGTATGTATGTATGTACGTATGTACGTTTTAATATAGTTAACTGTCTGTGCTACCAAAATGGAAAGCCTGAGAATTTCTCATAGATAAACACACACTATATATGTATATACAAACATACATGCCTACGTACATATATATACATACATATATATATATGTATATATGTATGTACGTTTTAATATAGTTAACTGTCTGTACTACCAAAATGGGGAGCTTGAGAATTTTTCAAAGATAAACACACACACCATATATGTATATACAAACATACATGCCTACATACATATATACACAAACACACACACACATATATATGTATATACACAAACAGCACAGGGAAAGAATGAGTATTTCCTTTCGAATGAAAATAGAGGAAGAGATTAATCAATTTACTAAAATATTTCAAACTATTACGACGTTTTCGCTCGCCCAAAATTTAATAATCTGTTACGTTAACAGATATAAACAGTACAGGAAAAGCAAAGCGTTACACTGGATTACATCGGAACACCATCGGAAATATTTTATCAAACACACTAACCTAATAATAACCCATGAAAAAAAAAATATATATATATCAAAATAGAGTGATGCTGAGGGTATTAGATACCAGTTAGAGGGACTCTGGTTCATTCGAGAATATTTACATATGTGTCGACTAAAAAAGAAAAATCTAATCAAATGCCATAAGCTCTTAATGCAAGTGCTTTCAGTTATAAAAGAGTGTACACAGCTCGTAAATGAAAGCATTTGATGTAATATTTGTCAATGGCATGGACATACATTTATACATACTGTATGTGTATA
>NC_089766.1:12288507-12308507 GCF_040412425.1 Macrobrachium rosenbergii | reverse complement strand
AGTTTTAAATATGAATTGCCTCGCAAACAAAACAGAAACAGAGAACACTGCTATATTTTCATCCTTCAATTTGGTAAGAGAGAGATGCTTAGTAAAATTTTGCGTTAAAATATATATGCAAACAACTGTAATATATGAAGACTCTCACGGAATGAGATGCGAATTTTCCATTAATTTATAGCCATATCTTGAAAACAGCGAGGGGTCACAAATTATATTTTAATACATTTTTATGTAGAATCACATACATACATACATACATACATTACATTTACACATACATACATACATACACAAATGCATACATACATACGTAAAAGTTCTTCATTAGAGTAGTGGGTACAGCTTTCGGCTAGCACGCTGTTGGCCCAGCGTTCGATTCTCCGAGCGGCCTACAAAGAATTAGAGGAACTTATTTCTGGTGATAGAAATTCATTTCTCGGCATAATGTGGTTCGGATTCCACAATAAGCTATAGGTCCCGTTGCTAGGTAACCAGTTGGTTCTTAGCCACGTAAAATAAATCTAATCCTTCGGGCCAGCCCTAGGAGAGCTGTTAAACAGCTCAGTGGTCTGGTTAAACTAAGGTGTACTTAACCTTTTTACATACGTAAATCTAAACTAGCAGTAAAAATTCCCTCAATCAAATTGCAGGTAATCTGTTCATATCATGAATAAAAATTAATTACAGTTGAGACGGGAACTACCCATGGAAGCTTATCATTGGTACAAATGGCAAAGAGTATAAACGAGGTTAAGTTAAAATAACATAACATCTCTTCGTTGTTTTATGGCCTCCGTATTTAGATGCTTCATATTCCACGTTACTAGAAAGCCATAAAACGGGTTTTATTCATTTAATTGTAGATCCAACATTAAACATGATAGTTTACTTAACAAACACGCGATGGTAATAAACCTATAACAAGTAAAAAATGCGCCGAAGTTTCCCTCGGCGCAATCGAGTTTTCTTTACAGCCACTACAGCGTATAATCAAGGCCACCGAAAATAGATCTATCTTTCGGTGGTCTCGGTATAATGCTGTATGAGCCGCGGCCCATGAAACTTTAACCACAGCCCGGTGGTGGCCTACGATATATCGTTGCCAGAAGCACGATTATGGCTAACTTTAACCTTAAAAATAAAAACTACTGAGGCTACAGGGCTGCAATTTGGTACCTTTGATGACTGGAGGGTGGATGATCAACATACCAATTTGCAACCCTCTAGCCTCTGCAGTTTTTCAGATCTGAAGGCGGACAGAAAAAGTGCGGACAGAATAAAGTGCAGACGGACAGACAAAGCAGCCACAATAGTTTTCTTTTACAGAAAACTAAAAAATAAATAAATGAATAAATATATAAATAAAATACATAAAAAGCTGATGAAAAGGATTGGGGTTATACCAGAATCTAATTGTGATTGATTTTCCATGCATACTTTTAACTTTTATTGCAATATATTTACTTATTGGAAACCATGAGCCTCTATGCTAAGCATGTAATGCTGTTTTTGCAAAAAAAAGAAAGAAAAAAAATCGCAAAACAATGACAAAAAAGTAGAAGCAAATTTAAAAAGGAATTTTTGGTAGGATATTTTTACTCACAATCACTTTTGTTTCATTCTGATATCAGGAGAATCTTACCATCATCACTAGTACTACAGTACTACTACTACTACTACTACTAATAAACAAGAAGGAGATAAACTGCAATACACTTCCTTAAAAAGCTCAACTCCCAAAACCCCGCTCCCACATTTTCAATAACGGAGACCAATGCCAGGGTCGAAGAATGGAACCGGACAGTACCTGAGCTCCCTTCCAAAATGGTTGGAGGGTCTGAGGCTCTACAAACAGCACCTGAAGGCAAGAATCATGAGGCAATTATGGGAATGGGGGAGAGAACACAACAACAGGAGGAGGAGGAGGAGGAGGGGGAGGAGGAGGAGGAGGAGGAGGAGAAAAAGCTCAAGAAGGAAGTAGAAGGAGGAAAAATGGAAGTAGGCACATCCGAAGGAATTGTCTTTGAAAAATGGTAAAAACCTCAGTACGGTAAAGATGGGAAGAACAACTGAAGCAGATATCCTATCCACCAACTCGACAGTGCCCCACTGGAGCTCGGGTACCAGGTGACCGGAAGGAAAGACGAAATGAACGGAAAGAGAACTGTTAAAGAGGTGGAAGTAAAAATAATTGGAAGATGAACACAAAGAAAGATGGAAGATGGTGGGTAATAATTCAAAAGAAAAGGAAGACTTAAATCATTAGGAAAACAAGCCACTGTCAATAACATACAAGAGAGAGAGAGAGAGAGAGAGAGAGAGAGAGAGAGAGAGAGAGAGAGAGAGAGAGAGAGAGAGATGAATGTCAAGCAAAGGTCGAAAGGACGTCTCGCAATGAACAGAAGCAAGCGACCAGTCCTAGCGATGCGCAATATCATACGGAACAGATTAAAAAAATAACTATAAAAAAACAAGCGAATGTTTATTACTGATTAATAATACACAGGTCTGAACCCTCTGATGCAGAACTGAATTATTTAAGGGCTATTTGACATAAGTGAACGCGATCCCAGCTACGGAAATGACGGAGTGTTGATACATGATTAGTATACAAAATTAATTTTTTATTGAAGAGAAAGGCAGAGGTGGGAATAAAAACACAAAATAACAATAACAAGAAAGGTCGTATGTGGAAAGGAAAGCTTCGATTTAGAGGCAGATGGGTATAATTCCGGTAAAATTATACACTCGTAGAGGTATAGGTAGAGGTATATGTATGTATGTGTGTATGTGTATGTATATGTATATATACATAAACACACACACATATTTATATATATATGTGTGTGTGTGTGAGTAAACCCAGTGAAAAACCAACATGAACAAAATAGCAAACACACTCAGAAACCAAACAAAACAACAAACATGGCTGAGCACGTAGTCCACCGTAAACAATAATAGTAAACAGAAGAACATGAAAACAAATGCAAACAAAAAGAAACAATATAAAAAAAGACACGTAAGACTAAACAAAAGTAATCAAAAACATGCATTATAGAAAATAACCATAACCAGACAAAAAAACTAAATAAAAGGAAACAAAAATAAACAATATAAAAAAACCAAACAACCAAGCAACCAAGACGAAACTGACAGGCGGAAAAACACGAACACACAAATCCCGAAGAGCCCAAGAGGGCAAAGTTAACAAGAAGAGGGACTACACTAATATCTCCCCTCTTGCCCTCACAGCGCTCTCCTCCTCACTTCCCCTCAAAACTTCCGTTTCCCCTCTATTCCTTCCCCTCCTTCTCTCGCCCTCCTCAGCGCGTCACCCTTCGGACCAAACGCCTCCGAATGGGTGTCTAAGGGGGACGCAGTCTCCGCAAGTACATGGGTAATTTCACATGTAATAACCGGAGCTTATGTTAAATATCTTCATTTATAATTTGTTCAGTAATTGTAAATCGACACAATATGTGTGTATATAAAACTGACATTGAATAAACAACCATATTGTGAAATGTATAATGGCTGGCAATATTCACTGAAGGAGATTGTAATTATAAACAATATTGAATTTTTTTTCAATAACTGAATACACACAAACGCATATATATTATATATATATATATAATGTATATATATATAAAACTATGATTACAAACATAAAGTAAAAGACATCTAAATTCAATCGAACAAATCTCCTCTTACAAATATCAGAGAGAGAGAGAGAGAGAGAGAGAGAGAGAGAGAGAGAGAGAGAGAGAGAGAGAGAGAGATCATCAGTTAATCAATGTCCAAATATCGATCTTCATTTCAAGGACCACTTCTTTGACTGGTGGTCTGAAGTGCGATTAAATCGCATTAGAAGTAACTGAACTTCATTATCGCTTCTGTGTTTTTGTCTGAGAAGAACCAAGGCAAATGGAGACTTGAGGGAAATGATAGCAAAAGGAAGTGTTATTATTTGGTGTTGTGTGTGTGTGTGTGTGTGTGTGTGTGTGTGTGTGTGTGTGTGTGTGTGTGAGAGAGAGAGAGAGAGAGAGAGAGAGAGAGAGAGAGAGAGAGAGAGAGAGAGAGAGAGAGAAACTTTCACGTCCAATTATTTAGGAGCAAAAAGAAAGGGAAATGAAGTCAAAAGGAAAATAACATGATAAAAACATGATAAAAGAGAGAGAGAGAGAGAGAGAGAGAGAGAGAGAGAGAGAGAGAGAGAGAGAGAGAGAGACAGTTTAACGTCCAATTATTTAGATGCAAAAGAAAGGAAAATTAAGTCAAAAAAACATGATAAAACAGTGGAGAGAGAGAGAGAGAGAGAGAGAGAGAGAGAGAGAGAGAGAGAGAGAGAGAGAGAGAGAGAGAGAGAGAGAGCTCTCATATCTATTTTTTTCCATAAGGGATAATGAAGCGAAAGTGGAATTAAAAGTAACATGGAAATGACAGAGGGGAGAGACGGAGGGAGACGAATGACAGGTAACAGGTGTGTGTGTGTGTGTGTCTGCAATCCATACGCACACAGACAAATATTCTCTCTCTCTCTCTCTCTCTCTCTCTCTCTCTCTCTCTCTCTCTCTCTCTCTCTCTCTCTCTCTGTGTGCAATATGCATGTATGCATGGAGGAATGAATATATATATATTTATTTATTTATACATATATGTGTATATATACATATATATGTATATATATGTTTATACATACATACATACATACATACATATATATATATATATATATATATATATATATATAGAGAGAGAGAGAGAGAGAGAGAGAGAGAGAGAGAGAGAGAGAGAGAGAGAGAGAGAGAGAGAGAGAGAGAGAGAGAGAGGGGGTGGGGCAGAAAACTGAAAAATTAGCTCTTATTTCTAGAAAACACACTCCAACACCATTCAATAGTAAGCAATTACAAGGCGAAAAGAAAACACGCCAGAAACGAAACCACGAGTTGGAAATGAGGTAATCAAGAGGAAATGACACGGTGATGGAGAGGGAAGTGTGCCCGTTGGAGGAAATGATGAGGAAAAATGGGGAAAATGCATCACTGAGGAAGAACCCACGCAAGAAACGGGTAATGGGGACGCAAAATCCAGCCTAAATATAGAATGACGAACCTCTCGCCAGCTCTATTGAACTGGAATAGCTTTATTGATTGCTGAAGAGGATTTGGTTCGAATTTTCCAATGTCATTCATTTATATATTTATACACACATATAAATATAATGTTTTTATTTAATTCATATTTATTTATCAAAATTTATCAGTTATAAAAATTTTTTACTATTCATGCCCTAACTCACGAGGTATTCCGGAGGGATGGTAATTGAAATATGGTGCAAAATCTCCGTAGAGTTTGTGAGGCCACTTGTAACTAAGGCTAACTATTATTTCATTTTTATTTATAAAAGTGATTTACGTGGTACGCCAAAGGAAAAATGATGTATACGAGATATTCTGATAGAAAAAATGAATGAAAGTGTGCAACTGATAAAACTCCTGGAATTACAAAGAAATTTTTAAAAACGGTATGTATAGTATACATTAAATAAAACTGCTGCAATTTTATTTATTTATTTGTTTAGAAATATTATGATTTTTTCGTAACCCGGACCTTTTACATACTGGAGTATGGTATTCCTACAATAATATACATATATATAAGTGTATATACAAGTATATGTATGTATATATGCATGTAAATATATATACACACATATATTTCTCAGGCCTGCGCAAAGGAGCTGAAAAGATGCATCACCGTTCTGAAATGGAAGATGGGAGATATAGAGGAAAGAAGGGGAGAAAAATCTAGGAGGGGATGATTACACAGGATTAAAGAGGTAATCAGAAAAGAAGGGAGAGAGTGGATGCGAAATAGAGGTGAATGGTGCAATGCATAAAGGGCGGTTAGACGCGTTGCTAATGAATGATTTAGTAGGTGCATGAAGCTGCTGTGCTGAAGCTGTTGACGTTTTCTGCACTTGGGTGCCATTCCTCTCTAGGGAAGATGACTTAAGGTTAAACAAAATTAGGTACATATACCTCTAATACGACCAGTGATATCCAAACCTTCATCTGTGTCTTAAGAGATCACTGAGTATTGCGGGTAGAGTAAGGTGAAGAATAGATAAAATAAATATGTGAATACAAAAAAGACTTCCAAGAAAAACGGTCTACATAAAATAATATCATGGAAATTAGTATTTGTTTTTACAATAAATTAATATTCAAGGATAATATTCCAAACAAGAAAATCATTACAGTTCAGAAAGTCTTACAAAATCATTTTATATTTACAGACTCTAAGCCCCATTGACTGCCGGGAAAATAGCGTTTATAATGACATAAGAATATTAATAGGGTGCATCAAAAATTAATGGGGTGCCTTAAATACTGCGAATCTTCACTAAAATATACAAAAATCCCTAGTAATGCTCTGCAAAAAGGAACAGGTCCTAGTAAGGACAAACCATTAAACGTTGTAAGTATAGTATTTGTCGTTAATTCAGTGAAGTGAAAAAAAATTAGTTAGTATTGGCCGTTATTGTAATGAAGCAAATAAAAATAAAGTCAATAAGTACTTGTCATTAATTCAGTGACGCAAGAAACATTAATAATCATTTCTCGTTAGCCCAATGAAGCAGAACACCAAGAGTTCATCATCATCACTCGTCATTAATCTAAAGAAGCGAAGAAAAAATAGTTACTAAGTATTTTTCGTTAATCCAATGAAGCAAATAAGCCAACAAGTATTTGTCGTTAATCACATGAAGCAAAGGAAGCAATAAATACCTGTCCTTCAACTAGTATATAGCACAGTAAATTCTTCTTTCTATTAAAAATGCCTCACACAATCTCGTCAGTTTTTCAATTCCCGAGGAGTTTCTCTCTCTCTCTCTCTCTCTCTCTCTCTCTCTCTCTCTCTCTCTCTCTCTCTCTCTCTCTCTCTCACACACACATAGCACCAAATAATAAAACTTCCCAGATTAATGGAGGTATTGAAAGACAGCTTCAATTTCCGGCGTTTCTCGCCATTACTGAAGGCGGCAAATTACCTTGGGGATCAATGTTGTTTTGGCCGAAAGACTAGACTCGTAATAGTTGCGATATATATATTATATTATACACACACACACACACACACACACACACACACACACACACACACACATATATATATATATATATATATATATATATATATATATATATATATATATATACATATAATATATATAATATACATATACATATATATATACATAAACATACACATATGTGTATATTATATATATAACTATAAACCAACACAAGTTATACTTATGAATATCTTTTTCTGTTTTCTAATACCAAATGCAAAATTGCTTCTTTATAAATGCCGTACTTAGCATATGAGATAAGTATCATACACTCCCAAAACAAATAAAAAAACTTCATATTGAAAAAATCTTCATGTCAGAGCCTGACTATTTATATCCTATAAATTCAAAAAAGGCAATTTTAAATGTTTTCTTACGTATTCCCCAAATACATAAATTATTATTTAACTTTACATAAAATTATAAGTTTATATTATTTCTCTTCTCCCACAAAGCAAACGGTCTTCATACCACAAATAAACCATCATTTTCCCTGACACATATCTGTCTTTAAAAGGCGTGACGCCAGATAAATCTCATTCAGTGAATCTAGCTCTCCATAAGAGAAAGGCACCAAGCTTTTACCTTCGGAACTTGGCTAGAAAAAGGACCAATTAGTGTCACTATTTACACAAGTAAAGTTAACGGATACTGTGAATAATATCGGACATAAATTCCTTCCTATTATTATTATTATTATTATTATTATTATTATTATTGGAGCCTCGATGGCTCGGTGTGTAGAGCAGCAACCTCAGACTTCATAGAAGTCTGTGGCGAGGGTTCAGTCTCCGCAGCCGACCGGTCAGAGAAGGCGGACACTTTGCTATCCGTGTAGACACCCTGGGATTACGTATGTAATCAACGGATAGGTTTGCTGAAAGCAAATGGGTGTTACAGACTAATACACACATAAACAAAGCCACTCCAACATCTTCTAAAAACATAACAGACACCTCACACGTCTCGAACTGTCGACCTAACCGCCCAGTTCTCCTCGCTGCTGGGAGAAAGGGAGCTGGGGATTTGGTACAATACATGTACACATTCATTACCGGGGTCTAAGTGATGTCAGGCAGGGCAGACGATCGAGGCTACGGCCTACCCCACCGCCAAATCAAAGTCCTTCAAAAGAAGGCATCGTACTTACCCCATATAAAAATGGGGAAAAAAAGCACGTTAAAACGAAGAAGATTATTATTATTATATTATTATTATTATTTCAGTAGGTGAAACCTAATCACATGGAACAAGCAAACAGGGGCCACTGAATTGAAATTCAAGCTTCCAAAGAATGTTGGTTTCAACCTCGCACTGCAAACCCTGCAGCAGTAACTGATCACGATACAAAGCCAGTGATTTTTCATCGGCCTGGGGGAGAAACGCGAACCCCCAACATCTGCGCGGCATTCCACGACACTAACCACTATACCAGACGAAATAAGAGAATCATCCCTCGCGTCTCCAACAGACCGAATCCATTGTATCTGTCTCTCTGCTTATTTTCGCTAATGGGATCTAACCGGGCCAATGGCATCCCGCGGCGGCCTAACAAAGGGACCTCCCAATTAACGAACAGAAGGATTTAATTGTAGGATTTGGCAGCGATCGCAGGACTAACCCAGGCCAAGCGTGTGAGGATCTTTTGTTTGAAGGATTCTCCTGGTTGCTAATAAAAGCGGGTCTTATTGAAAGGATCCCATGAAAAGGATGGAGGAACAATGGGTCGAAGGATGAATTTGTTACATGCTGAGAGGATGAATTCCCGACGGAATTATATTATTGCAGTTTCATTATCAATTTCCTGATACATTTATTTTTTTTATCAAATATTACGAATATAACTTAATTCGTTATGTCAAGTCCTCAATAATACAATTTTTATCAAGGATATTTTTTTGAGAAAACAAAAATAAAAAAAACATAAAATAGACGTTTAAACAGTTTTTTTTTTATCATGGAGAACGCCATTTCTGCTCACGACAAAATGGTTCCAAAGTAAAATATGTCCTGGTAGCAGCGGTAGGGCGCGGCGGTAAATTTGTAGTTGCATTAATAAAGAAATGTGGGCTGGCTTTTGCGTAAGAGGTTAGTAAGGTGTGACCCTTTCAAGTTTAATACATTTTATATATATTTATATATTATATATGTATGTATATATATATATATATATATATATATATATATATATATATATATATATATATATATATATATATATATATATATATATATATATATATAATGCAGAGAGAGAGAGAGAGAGAGAGAGAGAGAGAGAGAGAGAGAGAGAGAGGGTTAGCTATATTCAAGCACAAAAACCCAAAATAAAGTCAAGATATAAGGATATGTTCTAAATGACAGTTGATTCTTTTAAAAATATACAAAAATACATTTTGTTTATTTAAAAGCACCAAATGCAAAAGCGAACTATACTGGTACGGGATAATTTACTCTTGTGATCGACTGAATAAATCGTAAGTATTTTCACAGTAACTAAAGTACGTCACTGAAGAAAGAGAGACAGATTTTCAGATCTTTGTATAAACATATCATTCTGAAGATTGTGACAGTACATAAACATTAATAACAAACAAAAAACAATTCTGACTACATCTATTTCCAATGACAGCTATTAAACGCAATGAAGAAGACGATGGAGATGAATAATAGTTATAATAACAACAGTAATGATAACATTTCTACAGATCAGTGATAATCATGATGAAATCAATAAAAAAAAAATATAAATACCAAACCAACAAAAATTTATTATCCCTACTGTCTAGGCTTCTTCCTTCGCCCACCTTGCACTCCCGAAAATGTACCAGCACCCCTCCCCCCTTCACCAGCCTTCCTCCCTCCCACCACATGACCTACATAGCACTCGCCTGACTAGGTACAACATTAGGTCCGCACATCGATGCGACAAAAGGTGCCGCGCGAAAGGAAATTTCGCCTCATGGGGTCATGCAGTGTATGAGAGAGAGAGAGAGAGAGAGAGAGAGAGAGAGAGAGAGAGAGAGAGAGAGAGAGAGAGTAGGAGGTGGTTTAAAAAATATGGATTAGGTAAAGAGAATAGGTGGTGGGCAGAAAGAGATCAATATAAAGAACGGCGCCTTATCCAAAGGTGAGCCATTTCTCACATGAAAAGAAATGTGGAATAATGAAAACAAATACAAGAATAATAAAATACAACAACAATAATAATAATAATAATAATAATAATAATAATAATAATATTATTATTATTATTATTATTATTATTATTATTATTCCAGCACAACTTCAGCAAAACAGTTTCCAAAAGCAAATTCATTCATTAGTATTTGAAAATACACTGAGGTTGACAATATTCCAAAGAGATATCTCCATTTTATATTTCTCTTTGTAAATACTTTTCCTTAAAAAATCTTGGAAAAAATTATGATTTCAAATCATATATCTAAGATATTTCAAAATAATGATGCACGTAATATACTAACATTAACAATGACTTCACATTACCTTTATACCATACTAAACACGAGAAAGATTATATATATATGTAATTTAATAGCCACAATGCCCTCTTAACTTCTCAATTCTTCACACTTTTGGATATGCTTGTAACTACGAAGCCGAATGTATCCAAACGGAAGAAATTGAAGAGCCTATAACGCCGGTCGCGGGAAGCGAACCCGAATTCCACATTCACAGGGAGGCCACGTATTACAAGCATATCAAAAAAGCGCGAAGAATTAGAAGTTATAGGGCATTGTGGCTATTATTACATATAAAAGTGACCAGTAGATTCTATATATATTTCAGCCTAAAAATAAAAACGATTGCCCACTTGGCTATATGGTGAGGATGGGTCTATTCCAGCTCTAATAAATATATCTGAAAACGACAGGTATATGTATATACGAGAGGTGATAGACTTTTATCCTTCTCGTGGTCAGGTCGGCAACGTGACCTCCCTTGAATATGGAATTCTTTCGCTTCCCGCGACCGGCGTTCACAGGCTCTTCAATTTCTTCCGTTTGGATACATTCTCGGCTTCGTAGTTACAAGCATATCCAAAAAAGCGAAGAATTTCGAGAAATTAAGAGGGCATTGTGGCTATTAGAATTACATATGTGTCTGGTAAAAGTGACCAGTAGATTCTACATTATATATATATATATATATATATATATATATATATATATATATATATATACACACACATAAATATATAAATATATATATATATATATATATATATACCCATATATATATATATATATATATATATATATATACACATAATTTTCATTTCTCTACCTTTAAGGACTCAAGTACTATTGCCGCGTCAAAGCAAAGAACCTTCAAAAATAGACCAGCAGACGCTCGTCTCTGTTGACTTAGGAATCCAAGCGTTGAATATGCATGAATGCAACAAGGGCAAATAGGAAAGATGCTGTTCACGTGTAGGAACCCAAATCTTTCACAACAAAATCCAGTTTAATTTTCTTATGGCATTAGCGTCATTCGCTCTTGTTACAAGAGGAAGAACAAAAATAAATGTAAGTATGTACATGTGTGTATATATATATATATATATATATATATATTATCGCTGGAAATAAAACGTGATATAAAACATGGAGTGCATGGCCGCTAAGAAAGTGAAACAACGGAGCTCAATATCTGTCGCCTTTACACTACAGCATTCTCAAGCAAACTTTTAAGAATGCCTTGGAGCAAATGTCCAACATCTTGCACTCCGGTGCCATCACACTTTTCTTGTCATATGTTCTGTATGTATGCATGTATATATTTACTAAAAGGACCTCATTTGAACTGGATGGTATCTAATGGAGTATTTATTCAGAAAAAGTTACAAGCTTTCCTGTACAAGATTGATAATATGGACTGTTTGTCCAAGAAAGCTTGTAACTTTTTTTGAATAAATACTCCATTAGATACCATCCAGTTTGAATGAGGTCCTTTTAGCAATTCTACTAATGCACACAGCATGTATATATATATATATATATATATATATATATATATATATATATATATATATATATATATATATATATATATATATATATATATATATATATATATATATATATATATATATTCAGTATCCTAATTTACCTTAACTTCCACACGACCAACTTACTCTTTGATAAGGAATGAAATCATAAAAAAACGGCCCATGCTTTCCAATACAGCCGCGCCTTGTACACCTTTTCCGAGCGATGCATTCCGGTAAACTGCGTTCGTATTCAAGAGGCTACTTGACCTAATCTTCCTAGCGTGCTGAGTTTGGCTTCGTAATCAAACCCAATTAAAGTTGCATCCAGTCAATTACATTGGCCACATTAATTCCAGGACGGGCTCGATCGCTTGTTCAAAGCATCAAACTTGTATAAAGATGCTGTTACCAAGTACAGTTGCCCGTAAAATAGAGAACAATATTCCTTTTCAGAGGGATAACAGACAAGTGTGTTGGCTTTCTCGAGTTGCCAAGTAGTATATTTATGCCCAAGGTAGTGAAACCTGGTTACGTCATTAACGGAGGCAAGTGTATTTATTTTAATAGCTTTTAAAACACCTCTGGGGATACAGACTACCTCAATTTGTCTTGCCTTGCACTTGGACCCGCTTCCAGATCCTAATTTAATTAATTTTTTTTGCACTTCATTCTCATTAGCTAGAGTCATTTTTAATAGATTTCTAAAATAGCAGTATTCTTAATAATGTGGTAAGGTCTGATAGAATACAGAATTTAGGCCAAAGGCCAAGCACTGGGACCTATGAGGTCATTCAGCGCTGAAACTGAAACTGGCAGCAAAAAGGTTTGAAAGGTGTAACAGGAGGAAAACCTCGCAGCTCCACTATGAATCAACTGTTAGAAGAGGGAGGAAAGTAAGATGGAAGAAAGAGGACAGGAACGGAGGTACAATAAAAGGAACGAAAGGGGCTGCAGCTAGGGGCCGAAGGGACGCTGCAAATGTCCTTTAGTAAATGCCTACAGTGCACCGTAAGAAGTGCACTGACGGCAGTACCCCCAACGTCTGTTCAACATATAATAAAAAGAAAATTTCTAAAAAAAAAAAGCCTCCCCACTATTAAATCACAGCTTTCACTGCACATCATGGAACTCACTCTGTTTCTTTTCACTGATAAAATATTAACAAAGCACAAAATTGCCAGAGAAGTTTAATGGTGCTTGAACTGCTCCACAGAAAGGTACGCTTCATGAGCAAATATTATCAATTATTCCACCCTGTTAAAGTACTTTCATAACAGGGACATGCAGGAGAAGAACGTGAGTGAGGTAATGCTGCATGATCGCAGAAGATGGAGAAGACTAATAATAAACAGCGACCCCATATAAAGATGGGAAAAGCTGAAGATAAAGAAGAAGAAGTTAAAGTACTTCATAAATACGGCCCTTTACTGGTTACCTAGAACTGCTTTTAACGATTCTGAAATATCATGTTGTTTAATATATATATATATATATATATATATATATATATATATATATATATATATATATATATATATATACTGTATATATATATATATATGTATATATAAAATATATAAACATATATATACATATTTATATATGAATAGGAGAATTATAACATGTTACTACAACTAAATACATCTAAGATATTTTTAATATCTGTTTACATTTTTTTTATAATAAAATGTTTAGGAAAACCCAATTGAAGGATAACTGATGTAAAGAAGGTTACAAAGTGTGTTTTATACACACATACACACACACACACACACATATATATATATATATATATATATATATATATATATATATAATATATATATATTTACTACTAAGACACATCCATTACGGTATTACTACGAGCTGATAAAAGGAGCCCCCGCACACCCCCCCAAGGTTAAAGCAATAATACACTGATTACATTAGCCTTCATAAGGCGTTCCCTGGGAGGAGACTAATAAGATTTTCGCCTTTATCGAAGATTACTCGATGAGGGTCTAAATTGGGAATGATAATATTCCTAAGTCAAGAGCAAGTAAATGAATATATATATATATATATATATATATATATATATATATATATATATATATATATATATATATATATATATATATATATATATATATATATATATATATATATATATATATATATATATATATATATATATATATAACATACCTCAAGCTTGGTAATTACTGTAAATCTTCAGAGGTCGAAAATTTTTTCATAAACATTTTTCATATAAACTTTCTCACCAGTAGACTTCTCTCTAATAATTTTCGCTCCTGAAATTAATGGGATGACCTACGACATTCACGCTGACACACACACACACAGAGAGAGAGAGAGAGAGAGAGAGAGAGAGAGAGAGAGAGAGAGAGAGAGAGAGAGAGAGAGAGAGAGTTCCGTAAAATAGAGGCATGAAGTTGGGAATATATTCATAAACTCTTACACTTAAATACACATTACTAATTACATACATATACAATTTGAAAACGAACATACCTGTACAATACACTCTTACACTTAAATATACAATGATGCATACATTACTAATTACATACACAGACACAAACACACACTCATAAATGTGGGATTGTTTGCACGCATACATGCAAATAAACACGCATATAAACATTCCTAAATCGACATTCTCGAAGTATAATACACTGTATGTGGAGTTCTCAATGAACATATTTATGGAAGAATGGAGAGAGAGAGAGAGAGAGAGAGAGAGAGAGAGAGAGAGAGAGAGAGAGAGAGAGAGAGAGAGAGAGAGAGAGTAAAATAAACATGTCCTTAATAAAGGACAAGGTCCTCAGCTCGAGAACTGGGCCCTTCAGTAGAAGCAAAAAAACATGTAAAGTCCTTCTTCGCAGAATAAATATATACGTACATACAGATATACACACATGCACACGTACATACGGGGAATAAACACACACTCTCTCTCTCTATATATATACATCTATATATATAATGTATGTATGTATATTGTACATTAATGCCGACTAGTACAATGGTTACCCACTGATACAATCATTGATCTCTCTCTCTCTCTCTCTCTCTCTCTCTCTCTCTCTCTCTCTCTCCAGTACTCCTACCAGAACTTTTTTCTTGACAACCAATGGACACCCTGACTCAGCAATCATCTCGCTCTTACAAGGAACAAATGAAAAAGAAAAAGAAAAGAAATATGGATTTTCACTTAGATGAACCTGTGGAAAGGAGACTACCTCTTAAATTTTGGGAACGACGTCTCATAGATTTTAGGGATGCCTTTTTTTTTTTGTTTTTAAAGATCCTTTAGTCTTTAATTTTAGGAGAGCGAGCCTTGTGAGTTTTAAGAATATGACGTTACTGAATTTTTGGGGAAAGTTTACATTTTGGGCAAAGACGCTTTGTGAAATTTAGGGTTTCCTTGCTCTTTTAGGGAGGCTTATTATTATCATCATAGGGGCACAACAAAATTAACATAAAATAATAATAATAATAATAATAATAATAATAATAATAATAATAATAATAATAATACTTTCCCTTGCTATTTTAAGGAGGTCTATCATACTAACACAGGCAAACTACAAAAGTAATATGTTACTAGTACTACTACTACTACTACTATTACTAATGCTAATAATAATAATAATAATAATAATAATAATAATAATAATAATAATTAAAAGGATACTTGGCCTGCATTGTTATTTTAGGGAGGTCTATCACCCCTATCATAAGCAAACAACAAAAATAACATATAATAATAATAATAATAATAATAAATTACAAAATCCACATTTATGTAAAGTACTGTATTTACAAATAATAAAATGAATTCCAGGAGCTTTCGAGAGCCTGCTCAGCTCCCTTCTTCAGCTAGCTGAAGAAGGGAGCTGAGCAGGCTCTCGAAAGCTCCTGGAATTCATTTTATTATTTGTAAATACAGTACTTTACATAAATGTGGATTTTGTAATTTATAAACATATTCACTGGATTGTGAAGAAGATTTGAATAATAATAATAATAATAATAATAATAATAATAATAATAATAATAATAATAATAATAATAATAATAAAAAATCCCTTAATCAAAAAATCCTCAAGGATCTCCCCTTTCCTTCCAGAATCCTCCTTCGCTCCCAAAGGACCATCAATCAATCAAGAGTGACATTCCACCCTTTCATCCCGTGTCCCAAAGCGAGCCTTTATTTCTTATTTAGGACAACTGGCCCATACGTCGATTATAGAGATGTTCATCTTATCTTTATTCTTTTCATTATTGAACTATTTCTCTAGTTTATTTGGATGATCCTTTATGTTATCGTTTGGAAGTGCTTTCCCATTGCTATACATTATGACTATTTATATTATATTGTCTTTTAATCCCTAAGTAATCAAATTACTTCGGCTGTACATATGTTTGCATATGTGACGTTCGTATTTTCTATAATATTTTACCGCGTGGATGAATACGAAAATGTATACATTATATTTAAATTTTGTTGTTACCACCCACGCAAAACAGACACAGGCACACATACATATATACACACATATTATATATATATATATATATATATATATATATATATATATATATATATATATATATATATATATATATATATATATATGTTTACACATTATATATATGTATATATATTTATATAATATATATATATATATATATATATATATATATATATATATATATATATATATATATATATATCATATGCACAATTATATATGAGTAAAAGGACGAAAACGTTAAAGTACATAATTATGGCTATATTATTTGATGATCTTTCTCTGCATAACAACTCCTATATAACAGTCAACAACAATCTGACATTTTTTGTTCAATTTTTCGATTAGTAAACCCCATTTGGCAAGCTAATGAAGTGTGCTTCAGAATGATTATGCACTTGTTCCACATAACATTAAAAACCTTACAATATGTATACGTATATATATATAATATATATTTATATACATATGTATGTAATACATATACATAAAATATAAATATATTATATACACACAGATATGTATATATATATATATATATAATTACATACTGTATAATACATGTAAAAATAATTAAGAAATGCGTAAAGAAAAATTAATTAAAACAGAGATATGAAAAAAATGTAATTCATAAGGTCGAAAAACAGACACATTTCCACTTTCAGTCGAGTAATGACTTGTTTAATTTGATTAAAGAGTTATTACACTGGCGCCGAATGAGAGTAAGGGTCATTCTACACGCTAAGGTCCAGAGAGAGAGAGAGAGAGAGAGAGAGAGAGAGAGAGAGAGAGAGAGAGAGAGAGAGAGAGAGAGAGAGAAGAAAGCAACGCACGCTGTGAGGTGACGGGAAAATGGGAGAAGTTAAAGCATATTCGTCATACTAAGCTATATACGAAGAGAGAGAGAGAGAGAGAGAGAGAGAGAGAGAGAGAGAGAGAGAGAGAGAGAGAGAGAGAGAGGTTGGTGGAAGATCATGCGAAAACGAACGACTCTCATGGGCGTGGTCGCTTTAACGGAATTCAAAAGTTGAATTGTTTTTAGTTCTGACACCCTTTCGAGTCTCTCTCTCTCTCTCTGTTCTAGGAATACTTAAAGGTAATCTCCCTCATATACCAAGAAGTGAAGAAGAAAAATACGTGAAGTATGAGGAAATATGCACAAATCCGTTCACATGGTCAGATATATATATATATATATATATATATATATATATATATATATATATATATATATATATATATATATATGTAAGATGTATGCATGTATTTATGTATGTATGTATGTGTGTGAGTACATATGAAAAGGTGTAACAGTTTATCTCATCCTCTCTCCCATTCAGTTTTCCTATTTATATATCAGTCTCCACTAAAATTGATTTCAAAAGCAACTTGGCATCATGAAATCGTCTAATTGACTGCAGAATACAGAACCATGACAAACAACGCAACGGGAAACGCTGCGAAAAACAAAAGGACCTGAATGTCGCCCATTCAGTCGGAAATCTCCTGCATAAAGGTGGCATTTTCGCCCATACCGACGAGTTAGAAACATTGTTTTACGACTTTTTTAGACCTCTGTCTCAACACGCTTATCATTTTGATGTCATTTGGATTTTTATTATAATTTTAACTTATATTTCGACATCGTAACGATTTTTTTTAAACAGTTTTAAGATGGAGTTGTTTATCCCCTTTCGCATAAATAAACAAACCATGTCATTTGTGCAATGTAAAAATAATGAAATTAAATAAAATACGACCTATTTGACTGATTAACATTAATGCAATTCTAAAAAAATGAAGAATTTCTACGTAACTAAAGAATGAAGAAAGACAAAATAAGCTCAATATGAATTAAAATTATTGTATAATTCCGGTATGATAAATATCTATGTATTTGAAAATGAACAATGTCTCCTTAAGAAAAAAACTAAACATAATAAACAAGTACAAAATGCGCCGAAGTTTCTTCGGCGCAACCCAATTTTCTGTACAGCGCATAATCAAGGCCACCAAAAATAGTTCTATCTTTCGGTGGATCTCGATATAATGCTGTGGGCCGCGGCCTATGAAACTTTAACCACGGCTCAATGGTGGCCTGTCCTATATCGTTGCCAGACGCACGATTATGGCAAATTTTTGCCTTAAAATAAAAACTACTGAGACTAGAGGATTGCAATTTGGTATGCTTAATGATTGGAGGGTGGATGATCAACAGACCATTTTGCAGCCCTCTGGCCTCAGTAGTTTTTAAGATCTGAGGACGGACAGAAAAAGTGCGGACAGAAAAAAGTACGGACGGACAGACAAAGCCGGCACACTAGTTTTCTTTAACAGAAAACTAAAAAGTCTAAGTATTTTCCACATAACGTTTATTCATTATTCTAACTCAATCCTTTCCAAAACGTCATGGAAGAATCCTCTACTAGACGCCGTTACATCACCAGTGAAAATATGTAGAATGTTCAGAATGTAAAGAATGGGGGTCGGGGTGTGAACCTTACTCGAGATCACAGAAAACTATGTGAAAATTTCTGTGGGAATTCTATGCTTTTTTTATATTAATTTTATGGTCTATACTGCCAACCACAGACAGGTTGTTGTTATTATTATTATTATTATTATTATTATTATTATTATTATTATTATTATTATTATTACATCCCTATAGGTTAAATTTTAGAAATATTAAATTACAAACAAGATACGACAGAACAGAATGATAATATCTGAAAGGGTAAAAGAAAAGAAAAATAGGAAATAAATGTGGGTAATTTAAGATACAAATAAACAGAAAATTAGTCATGCAATTCAGACAAGTAAGACAATGTTGGACGTTGCTTTCAGTACTGCAACTCCATCTCTTACTGTAAACTTAAGAGAATCAGCTACAGTAATATTACAGTTTTTTTTTTTTTTTGGTTGACTGTAAATATCGCAACTGATATCACTGAAGCTAATCGTGATTGGTGGACGTTCATATTGCTCACCACCCATTGGTTACAATGATAACTGCTGTGGATATTTACCGTCAGCTCCAGAAAACAAGTAAAAAATGCGCAATCCAGTTTTCTGTACAGCCTCTACGGCGCATAATCAAGGCCACCGAAAATAGATCTATCTTTCGGTGGTCTCGGTATAACGCTGTACAAACCGCGGCCCATGAAATTTTAACCACGGCACGGTGGTGGCCTATCCTATATCGTTGCCAGAAGCACTATTATGGCTAATTTTAACCTTAAATAAAATAAAAACTACTGAGGCTAGAGGGCTGCAATTTGGTATGTTTGATGATTGGAGG
>NC_089766.1:12281007-12286007 GCF_040412425.1 Macrobrachium rosenbergii | reverse complement strand
TTGGTCATGAAATGATGTAAATATCTGAGTCTAGCATGGAGACAAAAATAAGAGGAATGATTAAGAAGTGGCTTTCTTTTATAATTCCACGGACTTACGAGTAGTGAAGTGAAGAGTGACTACAGAACACTGGAAAGCACCGGTATCAAAAAAGTTACAGTTAGCATCAGCTGTCGTTCAACAAAACCTGCATAATAAACAAACTGCTGCCTACATATACATACAATTATACATATTTATATATATGTATATACATATATATGTATATATATATTTATAATATATATATATGTGTGTGTGTGTGTGTGTAACAAGGTCAGATGAAGCCAAACTGACTTCCGAATATGGCAAAGGAAAGTTACGCAAGGAATCCCCGACATGACGACGAATATCAAGGAGAGAGGACCTGGTGCCACGGAAAACGTCCTCGCAAGGTCAGAGGAAGGTCGTGAGCGGGAGAGGAGGACGTTGTGGGGATGGGAGTGTATACATAGATAATAACGTGTATGCATAAACAACAAATACATACATACATGCATACACACACACATATATATATATATATATATATATATATATATATATATATATATATATGTGTGTGTGTGTGTGTGTGTGTGTGTGTGTGTATCTGTGCATAAAGAGAGAGAGAGAGAGAGAGAGAGAGAGAGAGAGAGAGAGAGAGAGAGAGAGAGAGAGGAGAGATTAAAAGAGGAGGAGGAGGAGGAGGAGGAGGAGGAGGAGGAGGAGGTGATTAAGAATAAGGAGTCGACAGAAGGATACTGAAGAAGGCATCCTCAAAGGCAAAGGCCATCGTAGGACACATGAGGTCGTTAAAGGACAATCCTGCGTTGGGGGGGGGGGGGCGGCCTGGCACGGGAAGTGTTAGGAAGGGGTGATGAAAGGATAAAAAATAAGAGAGAATTAAGAGAGACATGAGAGAGAAACATATGAGGAGATGAAAGAGAACTGAGAGAGAAACATGAGGAGACGAGAGAGAACTGGAAAAAAAGTAAAGTATACCTTAGTTTAACCAGACCACTGAACTGATTAACAGCTCTCCTAGAGAGGGCTGGCCAGAAGGATTAGACTTATTTTACGTGGCTAAGAACCAATTGGTTACCTAGCAACGGGACCTACAGCTTATTGTGGAATCCGAACCACATTATACCGAGAAATGAATTTCTATCACCAGAAATAAATTCCTCTAATTCTTCATTGGCCGGCCAGAGACTCGAACGAGAGAGATCTGAGAGAGAAACAGGAGATGAGAGAGAACTGAGAGAGAAACATAAGGAGATGAGAGAGAGTTGAGAGAAACAAGAGGAAAGAAGAAACAGATAAATGATAGGAAACTGCAAGAAAGAGAGAGAGAGAGAGAGAGAGAGAGAGAGAGAGAGAGAGAGAGAGAGAGAGAGAGAGAGAGAGGGAATTGGAATGGAAATGAGAAAGTAGAATGAGCGAAAAGACGAACAGAAACAGAAAAAATGAAAAGAAATAGAAGACTCAGAAGGATGAAAATGAGGAAAATGAAACGAAACACAATAGAGAATGGAGAGAATAAACAAAAGAAAGAGGAAAAACGGAAAGTAAGTGAGAGAACAAGAGAAAGAAGTAAAATAAACGATCGGAGGGGGAAATTAGTATGAAAATTAAAGGTAAAAAAAATGAGAGAAACTGATTTGAAAATGAGAGAATAATAAAAGATCAGAAAATGAATTATCAAGAAAGGTAACATGGAGGATAATCAAATCTGAAGCCTGAAGGAAATTATGTGATAATTAATAAATTAAATAGGAACGGGATCTTGAAAGAAAACTAAACCGACTGATAAAGAGAGAGAGAGAGAGAGAGAGAGAGAGAGAGAGAGAGAGAGAGAGAGAGAGAGAGAGAGAGAGATTATTAAGAAAGGTAACATGGAGGTCAGTCAAATCTCAAGCCTGAAGGAAATCATGTGATAATTATTAAATTAAATACAAACTGGATCATGAAAGAGAACTAAAACGACTGACAAAGAGAGAGAGAGAGAGAGAATAAAAGGTAAGAAAATGAATTATTAAGAAAGGTAACATGGAGGACAATCGAATCTCAAGTCCGAAGGAAATCATGTGATAATTAATAAATTAAATAGGAAAGGGGTCATGAAAGAGAACTAAAACGACTGATAAAGAGAGAGAGAGAGAGAGAGAGAGAGAGAGAGAGAGAGAGAGAGAGAGAGAGAGAGAGAGAGAGAGGCACGTGCAGAAAATATACAAAGGATTGCAGGGCAACCCTGTGGGTCATCGACCCTTGGCCAAAACTAGGTCATTGGCCTCTCAGCTTTCTGCTTTGAACGGTTGCCATCCTGACGCCCCTCTGGAAGGATATGTCACGTAGGATAGCGTCGATATCCTTTGATATCCCAGCAACCAGTGAGATAGGACACGTAGGATACGGCTCGCTGTCTTCTAGATAGGTCACGCCATGATGGTCAGGATAAGACTGACATATGTTACCGATGTCAGATCACGTTGGATAGATTGATATGTATTTTAGATGTCACGTCACAGTGGATAGACTGACATGTTTTATGAATGTCACGTCACGTTGGATGGACTGACATGTGTTATACATGTCACGTCAGAGAATAGAATGACACGTGTTACTGATATCACGTCACGTTGGATATCCTGACACATGTTATAGATGTCATGTCACTTTGAACAGGCTGATATGTGGTACAGACGTCACGTCACGTCGGATAGACTGACATGTATTTTAGGATACACTGACATGTTTTATGGATGTCACGTCACGTTGAACCGACTGACGTATTTTAGGTGTCAAGTCACGCTGGATATACTGACATATTTTATGGATGTCACGTCACGTTCGATAAACATATCACTACTGGATCCGTAATCATGTCACGTCAGACAGAATCACATTGTGTTAAGATGTCACATCGAGTTCGTAAAGATGTGCGGCTTTGGACAGGAGATCTGTCACGCTGAATAGACAGACAGCCTACCGGAGATGCGTCACTTTAGACAGGTTCTTATCTCGATATAAGCAAGTAAAAAATGCGACGAAGTTTTTCTGGAGCAATCCAGTTTTCTGTACAGCGTATAATCAAGGCCACCGAAAATGGACCTATCTTTCGGTGGTCTCGGTATAGTGCTGCATGAGCCGCGGCCCATGAAACTTTAACCATGGCCCGGTGGTGGTCTGTATTATATCGCTGCCAGACGTACGATTGTGGCTAACTTCAACCTTAAATAAAATAAAAATTATTGAGGATAGAGGACTGCAATTTGGTATGTTTGATGATTGGAGGACGGATGATCAACATATCAATTTGCAGCCATCTAGCCTCAGAAATTTTAAGATCTGAGGGCGGACAGAAAAAGTGCGGGCGGACAGACAAAGCCGGCACAATAGTTTTCTTTTGCAGAAAACTAAAAAATGTGTTACCGCGACCACCTCATATCACATCAAAGATTCATATCACATCGAAGATCTGTCACGAAAGGTTGCTCTGATTAACGCCTATAAATGTAAATATATCTATGCTGTTAATAGAACGCCCTTTAATTTCTGTACATCCATTATCAGCCAAGTATTATGATGTCTCTTTATGCTTAAGTCACGGCACTATTAATACTTGGGAGGAAAATTCTATAGGTCATCTATGTATAATTATAAAACCTCTTTTGTGACATCCATGGCACCCATCAATACTCCAAACAATAAATCTATAAATACCTATCACACAGCTATTCAAACGCCTGGTTAAGAAAAGTCACTGAGCTTCCTATCCCGTCGCGAGGGAAGGTATTCAAAAATACATAAAACAAATGAAAGAATAAAATAATGGAAAGAGTAAAGAACACAAAGGAAAAATATGAAAAATTCGGGGGACCGTTTACAATGCATGACTTGGTTCCTGTTCTTTATGGTGCTGTGCGGAAAATCTTCGGGAGGTAAATATATTTCCGAGAGAGAGAGAGAGAGAGGAGAGAGAGAGAGAGAGAGAGAGAGAGAGAGAGAGAGAGAGAGAGAGAGAGAGAGAGAGAGAGAGAATCTACAATATCCAAATATTCTTAAAGATAATGCATGTGATTGCCTATATAATATACAATATATATATCGTATATATATACGTACGTATGTATTGGTGCATATGTATACACGCTCACACACACATTCACACACACACACACATATATACACATATATATATATATATATATATATATATATATATATATATATATATCCCTTTCACTAGTTTATATATTCGCCTATAAGTTTTATTATTATTATTATTATTATTATTATTATTATTATTATTATTATTATTATTATTATTATTATTATTATTATGCAAGCTTTCAGTCTCAAAATGCCAAAATTCAAAAAAGGTAAAAAATAAAAAAAATAGGAATTGCAATGAATAATTATAAAATAAACATGAAAAGTCTTATGTAAATATTAACAACAAATAACTCGACAATTCTGACATATATAAAATAAAGACCAGATATAAAACAATGCAGAGAGCCCAACGCGCAAAGACAGGTTGGGAACACTGCTTACAAGTCACTGCGCAGCTTCAGGCAATTGAATATAGCGACTGACGAGAACCAGCGAGCAAAAAAAAAAGAGAAAAAAAAAGACCCTTCTACTCGTCGAACCACACAAGAACACACAGAAGCAAAAAGAAACAAAAGACAGGCGAAACAAATACAAACAAAGTGGCCAAACAACATGAGTGAAGTCTAGAAGGACCCCCTCCTGCAATAAAAGTCAGTTACAACAGCTAAGCCCAAATAAAAGCAGAGGTCGACGGATCGTGAAGACGCCAAGGAAAACAGCACTGTGAGGAAAGGTTTGAAGGTATATATATATATATATATATATATATATATATATATATATATATATATATATATATATATATATATATATATATATGTATAACTGAATATGTAAATACATAAATAAAGACAAAATCCACG
>NC_089766.1:12273507-12276007 GCF_040412425.1 Macrobrachium rosenbergii | reverse complement strand
TATCTCGATATAAGACATATCTGATAATAAGCGATTCAAGTTACCAAGCATGAAATATATTTTTTAGAGATTTTGTGGCAGCTTCCTTCAAACTTTCAAAAGTAACAACCATTCCAAAATCTCCTAAAAATTCAATTAATATAAAATCATAAAATTAATCATATCGCATTGAAAAAAAGCTATTTAAAAATTTCATCCAATTAACAACTGTTCCCAACCCCCCAAAAGCTTCCAGAAGCCGTAAAATACTTCATAATAATCCCATTTTCAAAGGATTCCCGGACAGAACTCCCAAACGAATTCAGGTGTTTCCTAATTATCATGAGGCAGAAAGTGACAGGTGTCTTTTCAAAAGGAAGACAGCTCAAATGAGAGGTGTGCATCGGGGCAATTATGTTTAACGTGAGGTTGAAGCAATTGCGAAAGGGGTTGGGTCTGGAGGTTTCTTCCTTTTTCTGGTAAATATTATTTGTGTGGAGAACAATTTATTGCCGTTGTGACTATTATTATTATTATTATTATTATTATTATTATTATTATTATTATTATTATTATTATTATTATTGTTATAATAATACTAATGCTACTACTAATAATGTAATAGTAATATCTATTATTATTATTATTATTAAAACATCGACACCAGAACCCCAAAGTAATAACAATCACAACAACAGGGACCCAAAGCACCTTCCAGAATCCCTGGAGGAGTGCCTCTAGTAATTATCTTGATTTGGTTTAATACTGAAAAAAGGCATACGACTCTGCTCCTGCTTCTTGCAATTCTTTAAAGACTCTGGATCCACTCCTCCATCCAGCTGCTCCATCACCTAGAGACTGCGTCGAGGCTGGAGACAACTCCAAGTCCTCGGAGCCCAAGGGATCCCATATGCCAAAGGTTGATTATTAAATGGATCCAGTGCCTCTGGGGAATCGCATAAAGCAGGAGCTGGGCCATGTGTCTTTTATCAGTATTAGAGTTAATCAAGCTCACTATTAGAGGCAATCCTCCAGGATTCGGAGGAAGCCCTGAGTTCCCAATCCAAAACGGGGGCTCCTTTTCTGGTGCTTTCCAGGGTACCCCAGAGGCCACTGCTACTGACTGTCTCTTCTTGGTCTTAGCTTAGAAGCCCAGGGCCCTGGTCTCTTCCTGATCTTAGCTGGGAAGCCCAGGGCACTGGTTTGACTGAGGGTCCCTCTGGTCTCTTCCTGGTCTTAGCTGGGGAGCTCAGGGGCCTAGTTTGACTGGGGGTCTCTCTGGTCTCTTCCTGGTCTTAGCTGGGAAGCTCAGGGGCCCTGATTTGACTGAGGGGTCCCTCTGGTCTCTTCCTGGTCTTAGCTGGGAAGCTCAGGGGCCCTGGTTTAACTGAGGGGTCCTCTGGTCATTGCCTGGTCTTAGCTGGGAAGCTCAGGGGTCCTGGTTTGACTGTGGGGCCCTATGGTCTTTGCCTGGTCTTAGCTGGGAAGCTCAGGGGCCTGGTTTGATTGAGGGTCCCTCTGGTCTCTTCCTGGTCTTAGCTAGGAAACTCAGGGGCCCTGCTTTGACTGAGGGGCCCTTTGGTCTTTTCCTTATCTTAGCTTGGAAGCTCAGGGGCCCTGCTTTGAATGAGGGTCCCTCTGGTCTCTTCCTGGTCTTAGACTGGGAAGCTCAGGGACCCTGGTTTGATTGAGGGTCCCTCTCGTCTCTTCCTGGTCTTAGCTGGGAAGCTCAGGGGCCCTGCTTTGACTGAGGGGCCCTCTGATCTCTTCCTGGTCTTATCTGGGAAGCTTAGGGGCCCAGGTTAGACTGAGGGTCCCTCTGGTCTCTTCCTGGTCTTAGCTGGGAAGCTCAGGGGCCCTGGTTTGACTCAGGGGTCCTCTGATCTTTGCCTGGTCTTAGCTGGAAAGCTCAGGAGCCCTGCTTTGACTGTGAGTCTCTCTGGTCTCTTCCTGGTCTTAGCTGGGAAGCTCAGGGGCCTTTGTTTGATTGAGGGGTCCTCTGGTCTTTGCCTGGTCTTAGCTGGGAAGCTCAGGAGCCCTGCTTTGACTGTGGGGCTCTCTGGTCTCTTCCTGATCTTAGCTGGGAAGTACAGGGCCCTCTGGTCTCTTCCTGGTCTTAGCTGGGAAACTCACGAGCCCTGCTTTGACTGAGTGCAGGGGGACGTCTGGTCTCTTCCTGATCTTAGCTGGGAAACTCAGCCCTGCTTTGACTGAGGGGCCCTCTGGTCTCTTCCTGGTCTTAGCTGGGAAGCTGAGCTCAGGGGCCCTGCTTTAACCGAGGGCTCCCTCTGGTCTCTTCCTGGTCTTAGCTGGGAAGCTCAGGAGCCCTGCTTTGACTGAGGGGCCCTCTGGTCTCTTCCTGGTCTTAGCTGGGAAGCTCAGGGGCCCTTGTTTGACTGAGGGGCCCTCTGGTCTCTCCTGGTCTTAGCTGGGAAGCTCAGGAACCATGGTTTGACTGAGGGGTTCTCTGGTCTCTCCTGGTCTTATCTGGGAAGCTCAGGAGCCCTGCTTTGACTGTGAG
>NC_089766.1:12243507-12266007 GCF_040412425.1 Macrobrachium rosenbergii | reverse complement strand
CATATTCAACCGTTAAATATAACTAACATATAAACAAACGCGTATCATACAAGGTGCAGTACCAAGAATCGCTTGTGCTTTAACAGATATATATTTACAATTAAACAGATTTTATATATTTAAAATATTCAACTCCAATGAAAACACTGACATATGATATTAATAAAAGCATAAATGAACATGTACAGTACAGTGTAACAAACAGAACGTGTATAGTACAGTTTAACAAACACGTATAATAAGTTTACATTACAGAAGCAGGTCATAACCTACTTTCTACTCGCTTTTAGGCCTCTGCACGCCTTGGGCCTATACGAGATTACGTCCCACGCCTTCCTAGAAACCATTAATTTTAATCTTCAACTACAGGACCACCCTCCCATCCACAGCCACGCCCCCAAATCCCATCCCTGTTACATCATCTCGGTTTTTTATGATGCAATATACATACGTTCAAATCACCTTATTACTGATATTATTACATCCATGTCGTAATTTATTATTATTAGGGACGTTACGTACCGTTCCAATTCCGAAATAGCATCAAGGCACCTTAGTCCTGCTGACTCGCTTATCCTGACTTTTATTCAGTTTCTCTTACTCATTCCGACCTTTATTCATTTTCCTTTACTCTGAATATTCTGTATTCAGTCTCATTAAGTCCGAACTTTTTCAGTTTTCCTCATTTATTCTGAATTTTTTGTTTAGTCTCTCTCATAGCTTCCGATCTTCATTCAGTTTCTCATTTACTACCTTCGTTCAGTTTCTCTCACTTATTTCTTTCTTCATTAATTTTCTTCCCTTCATTTCTACCTTTATTCAGTTTCCATTTTTTTATTTCTTCTCTCATTTATTCCGGCCTTCGTTCAGTCCTCCCACTTATTTCGATCTTCGCTCATTTTTTCTCAACTTATTCCAATCTTTATTGTTTCCGTCTTTATTCACTGTCTCCCATTTGTTCCGACCTTTACTGAATTTCATTTATTCCCAAAATCACTATTACTGTACTTTATGTAAATAATTCTTGTCACTCTTTTATAAACTGGCGAATATATAGCATCATGAGATTATTTTCTCAAAGGGAATACTCTGGAAGGAGAATAAATTTCATGCGGCGCACTGTAGGCATTGCTTAAGGTTCTTTGCAGCGTCCCTTCGGCCCCTAGCTGCAACCTCTTTTATTCCTTTGATTGTTCCCCCATTCATATTCTTTCTCCCATCTTGCTTCTCCACCCTCCTCTAACAATTGTTTCATAGTGCAACTGAGAGGTTTTCCTCCTGTTACACCTTGCAAACCTTTTCACTGTCAATTTCCGTTTCAGCGCCGAATGACCTCACAGGTCCCAGCGCTTGGCATTTGGCCTAAATTATATATTCTATTCTATATTCTGTTTCAAGTGCATTTCATCTAGTATTCTGAATTCTGTTCTAGTAGATGAAACATTAAAGAAAAACACCTTTTGTCTCCTCTATCAACTCGAGAGCAAAGGGACAATTTTCTAGATTTTATTACATCTTTTATAGCTCGCATTCGCGCTATTCCAGCAGCTAAGCTACATATCCCACGGGTCTTATCCTCTACATGGAACTATTCTTCTTTAAAAAACATTAAAAGATTACATAAAAAAACTCTTCTAAGACCTGTAATTAAAATAGTAAACACGACCAAATACAGATAAACAAAAATCGACTAAACTTCCTCTCCAAAAATATTAAAACATCAAAGCAACACTATTATACAGAGAATATCAAAGAAGTATGTTAAAAAGAAATACAAATACCAAAAGCAAGTTCCAAAGAGAGAAACACTCAATGGTCGACAATTCTCATAAACAGCATCCTCCGAGGAGGGTAATTCTGGAAAATGCAATACAAAGGTCTTTGGGATGTGAATCGCATTCCCATAAATCTGGAAGGTAAAAGCAGAGGAGCATCTGGAGAACAAAGACATGAAGAAAATTGTGTGTGTGTGTATATATATACATATATATATTATATATGTGTGTATATATAATATACATACATACATATATAAATAATATATATATATATATATATATATATATATATATATATATATATATATATATATATATATATATATATATATATATATATGACACATACATATACCTCATATATATATATATATATATATATATATATACATATATATATATATATATATATATATATATATAAATAGAGAGAGAGAGAGAGAGAGAGAGAGAGAGAGAGAGAGAGAGAGAGAGAGAGAGAGAGAGAGAGAGAGATATCAACCTCCTGTTAACATCCACGTACATGTTCACTGCTGATGTCAACAGAGACACTAGAGGACTTTTTCAAGAAACGGCCCACGAAGAGAGAGAGAGAGAGAGAGAGAGAGAGAGAGAGAGAGAGAGAGAGAGAGAGAGAGAGAGAAAGCAATTCACAGAACATCTGCCGTCAACATTATTCTCAAGGAGCAATGTCAACCTTGTCCCTCTTCAGCCGTAGAGAGAGAGAGAGAGAGAGAGAGAGAGAGAGAGAGAGAGAGAGAGAGAGAGAGAGAGAGAGACAGCAATTCACAAAACATTTGCCGTCAACATTATTCTCAAGAACCAGGTCGCCCTTCGGCCGTTCCGCCTTTGGCAGGCGCAGTCTGTCGTCGGAAACACGACGGCAATCTCAAGGGGGCTTCCTGGATGTGACATAATTCAGGGGAAGTGAACAAGCGTTTTCTTTTGGGGGGTTTCTGGGAGGGGGGGGCTGAATCCTCGCTGTCAAATTTTTGTGGTGTTATTATCACCCACTGTCTTCTCTCGATAAGGCAGGAAATGTGGTTGTGCGGTTCTGTTCGTATCAGGCTTTATGCTGGGGTAAACAGGAAATATATATATATATATATATATATATATATATATATATATATATATATATATATATATATATATATATATATATATGTGTGTGTGTGTGTGTGTGTGTGTGTGTGTACATATACACATTTATCAAATACAAATAATATATATATATATATATATGTAAATGTATATACATATATATATATATATATATATATATATATATATATATATATATATATATATATATGTGTGTGTGTGTGTGTGTGTGTGTGTGTGTGTGTGTGTGTGTGTGTGTGTGTGTTGTGTGTGTGCTTGTGTAAGAGGACAGCGGGACAGAGAGACAAGGAGGCGGTAGAGCAATTTATTAGCGAAACAAAAAAGTAAACACGCGATGTCACAGACAACAGTGACCGGAAGAGATAATTAACTTAGCTCAAATTCTCACTGCAACGCCATTTTATGAATTTTTATCGAAGGAGAGATGCCACGGAATCGAGAGAGAGAGAGAGAGAGAGAGATCCAGAGAGAGAGAGAGAGAGAGAGAGAGAGAGAGAGAGAGAAAATACGTTTCGATTATCAGCTATTATTATTATTATTATTATTATTATTATTATTATTATTATTATTATTATTATTATTATTATTATTATTATCTACAGTTACAAATACTTTTAAAATTATATTAACAATATCTTTCCTCCACTTATTACCAATATTATCTTTAACATCTTCACAACCATCATCGCGCTGCTAACATCACTAATAATATCCTCATTACTGAAAACACAATTACACTGATACCTGTAACAGAAGAGTAAAAACAATAAAAAGCAAGGAATTCTGACAACCTGCGCCATCTGTCGAGGAGGTTAGCAATTAGAACTGTCACTGGAAAAAAAAGGTATCCACCAGAAAAGGCAGACGGTAATTGGACCCGTAATTATGTATTCATTAATTAATGCGGCTTCTGGACACTGCATGCAGCTAGGTTATGTTTTCTTTTCCTTTTAGATTATGATTGTTTGGATATTAAAGGTGAATATATTTAGAACGTTACTGAAGGCAATACATACTTACATACATACATACATACATACATATATATATATATATATATATATATAATATATATATATATATATATATAAAATTAAATATATATAAATAAAAATAAAATAAAATTTTTTTGTATTATAGAATAAAATTATATAATATATAATAAAAATAAAATTATATTCTTGTATATATATATATATATATATATATATACATACATATATTTGTGTGAATATAAACATACATATGCATATACATAAATCTCACTTATTTAAAGGTTAATCTTGGGTGAATGAATTTAAATAAGAAATATAAATAAAAACACAACAAAACAATAACAGTCATTTTACATTTGTTACCTTAAACAGAAAATTATAATTATCTAACACTTTTAAAAAAAACTGACAAACAGTTACCTCATATAAAAATCCTATAAAAATGAACAATAATTATATAACTTTTTATTTTTAAATCTGACAAATAGTTATCTCACATAGTAAAAATCCTATAAAAATGAACATACTCGAACAAACACTCAAATAAGTCTAAACCTTCACCCTCCACATACTCACGAAACACATCATAAAATCTAAAAAGTGAAAAAAAAAGCTATCAAACAATAAAACAATAAACACAATCTTCCCGGACCTCTCCGTACAAGATCCCTCTTCATCAATACAGGTATAAAAATAGCCCTTTAACACCTGGTGGAACGGAGTGGGAGATTAGGAGTTGCTCTTTCAGACGCCTACGAGTGTAGTCGATACCGTCGGGATATCAATAAACAAATAAAAAATGCGCCTAAGTTTCTTCGGCGCAATCGAGTTTTCTGTATAGACGCTACAGCGTATAATCAAGGCCACCGAAAATAGATTTACCTTTGGGTGGCCTCGGTATAATGCTGTATGAGTCACGGCCCATGAAACTTGAGCAACGGCCCACTGGTGGCCTATGCTGAATCGTTGCCAGAAGCAGGATTATGGCTAACTTTAACTTTAAATAAAATAAAAACTACTGAGGCTAGAGGGCTGCAATTTGGTATGTTTGATGATTGGAAGGTGTATGATCAACATACCAATTTGCAACCCTCTAGCCTCAGTAGCTTTTAAGATCTGAGGGCGGACAGAATAAAGTTCGGACGGACAGACAAAGCCTTCTCAATAGTTTTCTTTTACAGAAAACTAAAAAACGGCTGTGTACGAAGAAGGCAAGACTGATCTTTTTAAAGATTGAATGTCAAGGTAAACGTCAAATGCAATTTAAAGCTTTATTTACCTACAACGTTATCGTTATGACGGTTAGCTGATATCGATTAAATACATGCATATGTGGCCTTCAAGAGCTGGGTGTATGTTTTAAAAATCGTCTAAAGGAAATGCATTTATACATACGTATATATAAATATATATAGATAAAAAGATAAATAGAGTAATATAATATGACAAGGGAATTTTTCATACTTTAATTTTGCCGCATAAAAAACAAAAATCTTTCAACATGAGTTGTGTGCATTTATATATATTCATATATATCAATATATACAGACATATGGATAAATGAATAGAAAGATAATGTATTAAGACAAAGGAATCTTTCAATGCCTCAACTTTTGCAATATATATATATATATATATATATATATATATATATATATATATATATATATATATATATATATATATATATATATATATAGTATTTTTATATCCTCAGGCAGTATTTTCACTAACAGAAACAAAAGCAAAAACAAAAGCACACAATGAGACACCTCTCTAAACAACAATAGCAAAAACAACAGACAAAAAAAAAAAAAAAAAGACAGTCCCTAGCACTTTCATACTTAAACCGTGGTTTCAAGGATGAATCCCCTGTGGGGGAAACTTCCTAAGCATTAATTGTTTCAAACTTGTCATTACTTCCCTTCGAGGGGTGTCTCTGAAGTGTCAGTCTTCCTGTTTCTCGGGAAATCTTTTGGGATGAGGTTGCTGGCCCCAAGCCCTTCCCCACCGTGATTGCAGCCCGGCACAATCGACTAACCACCAGGTACAGAACTCACTACATAGGTCAACAGAGTCACAAAGGGATTGAGAGGATCGGGCATAAAGCATTCACACTCGCTCAGGGATCGAACCCGTGCTTTCCTATCACCATTTTTATCATCCATATAGAAAAACCGAAATCCGTTGCAATGAATTCATTGAATAAATTAACTGGCATCGCACCAGCGGGAGGTCAACGTCCCCAGTTGGATGCAGACACCAGGCATTCTTCGTCCTTCGCCTTGAAGCAAAAATAGAGTGCATTTACATACAAAGGAGTCTAGATGAAAATATACTGCTTTCTGTGTAAATAAATTTGTGTGTGAGCATATACATACATACGTACATATACACACACACACACACACACACACACACACACATATATATATATATATATATATATATATATATATATATATATGAATATAGTGTTCGTGTACATACAAATATCCATATAAGAAAAAAATATATATGGATATACGTGTGCAGACGTATGTATGTATGTATGATTGTATACGTGGGCCTCAATACATAACCAAAAATCTCCGAAATCTCACGCCAGACTTCTCCAAACGTACCCAGAAACCTACCCGACGTCACAACTGAGAAAGGCATTCAAGAATCTATACATACATTCATGAAAACTTTTCATGTGGAAATGTGGCGTCGTGAACTAGATCCACAGCGGTCTTAATTTATCACAGTTATGTCAATAAAGACCCTCCCTTTTCGTGTTCTTTCTAACAAATGACTTGTTTCTTTTATTGAAGGGTAAAGAGACGTATATATTATACTGAAGGACATTATTATTATTATTATTGAGAACCTTCGTGCAAATGAAAAATTATTCATGAATATGCAGACATATATCCTTTTAGACTTAAGGAAATGTGAATATAAACGCAAACAAAAGACACATAATATAATTAAATGGAATTCTAAACAATGACAAAAAGAGAAATCACTTGAAAACTTATCAGTTTTCCAAACGACAATAATTGTATACAACTGACAAATTACAGGATTTCTAAACAAGGACAAATTATCAGTTTTCTAAACGACAAAAATTGTATACAACTGACAAATTATTGGATTTCTGACAATGACAAAATTCCTTCTGAGTTTTCGACTTACAGTTATACCCTGTACCAGAGACAAAGAGGAACAAAGAAACAAATATGAGGTTACTACAATGAACGTTCAGTTCTTGCATGCAAAAGTAAGGCAAATATACGTATATAGCAGGCGTTTCGTGTATGACTGACATATTCAACGCGAAACTATATCGGAAACCAATTATTCTCCTTCCAGAGAAAGCATGACAACTCGTACTCTGTACTCTCTCTCTCTCTCTCTCTCTCTCTCTCTCTCTCTCTCTCTCAGGCCAATAAACGGGGCCAAGTTCAAAAACCTTGAGGGCAACAATCATTACGTCACAAGTTGGTAACACTGCCGGGAGGAGGCGGGGCATGTCACTGGCCCACTATCGGCCTCTTTGCCAGCTGGCAACACTGCTGCCGTAAACACGCTTCTGGTAACATCAATGATTCAATTAAAATGCATAAGCAATACGTATATTGCCCCTATTTAATAAACAACGCCGTCGAGGTTCAAAAAATAACGAAGAGCAATTTCCTCCCTCCCACCACCGACCTGACGTAAGATGGAATCCGTTTTCTTTGCGCCGACAGAAAACGAAGAAACGTTTAGAGGACACGAGTCCGTCCTTGAGGTCACCTTCAGCAACTCTCTCTCTCTCTCTCTCTCTCTCTCTCTCTCCATGTGGGTCGGCCCCGTATGTGAGCGTGTGCCGAGCATGCTCGTTTGTGTTTGTGTGTATGTTTATGTTTACAACACTAGAAAGACGGTGTTTGTACGTACAGTGAAGCTGGAATCCTTTAAGCAATATATATATATATACATATATATATTTAAATTTAGAATTCCCTATTTACTTAACACAAACAAATTGCCATGATACCTGTGATGGCTTATATATAACAGAATTTCAATTTCCCAATCCTAAAATGAAAAATGCATGATGATTTTTATCTATTTTTTTTTCTTTCGCAATACGTTATCCTAAAATAAAACGAAACGTACAAGGGTTATGTCCCATATGCCTGGTGCGTTAAAGCAGAGTTCAAATAGGAAAGTTCCAACTATATAAATATATGCATATATACAGTATATATATATATATATATATATATATATATATATATATATATATATATATATATATATATAAAATATGCGTGTATATAATATATATGTATATATATTATATACAGTCTACAACTACATGCATTCACTACATATGTATACATATTACCTACAACAGTGTTCATTCAGTACATATACACATACATACACACACACACACACACACATACACACACACACACACACATATATATATATATATATATATATATATATATATATATATATATATATATATAATATATTTATATATACGCATAAACATTTGCCACCGATATCAGGGATTCACCAGAAGCTTCTTTCATCAGACAATAATAAAATAAAAACCTTCTAAACTCCGGCGAATCTAAACACTAAAAATTTAGCTAAAAACACGATCAGTCAAGATCAACTGGTTAAGTTCAATCTCAACATAAAGAGGGTGGAGATGACAAGCATCGAACACTCTAAGAAAACCCTAAGAGATGCAAAAGACTACGTAGCACAGTTTGCTTCAACAAAAGGTTACGTAGTATAAACATCGTACTTTTTTATGGACTCCGTACATAAAAGCGTTTTAATAGACGTCTATGTACAGTACCTATAGCATAAACAATTTATTTTTAGAGAAGGCTGCGTTGTATAAAGCTGGTATCTTTAAGGAAAGGTTTTTTTTTAGAAACGGCTAAAAATACAAATAGTCTGTCTTTATAAAGGTTATATTACAAAGAAGTTTGCTTTTCTTCAGAAAAGGGTATGTTTACGAAAGTCATGAAGCACTTCCAGTTTTAGAAAAGGGGGAACACAGCATAAATATTCAGTGATTAGAAAAGTTTGTTTAATTGACTTATAGATTTTAGGCATACATGCCAAGCACTGGGGGAACTAAGGCCATTCAGCGCTGAAACGGAAACTGACAGTAAAAGTTTGAAAGGTGTAACAGGAGGAAAACCTCGCAGTTGCACTATGAATCAACTGTTAGGAGAGGGTGGACAGTAAGATGGAAGAAAGAGAATATGAAAGGAGGTACAGTAAAAGGAATGAAAGCAGTTGCAGCTAGGGGCCGAAGGGACGCTGCAAAGACCCTTAAGTAATGCCTACATTGCACCACATGAGGTGCACTGACGGCACTACCCCTACGGTGTCATTAGAAATGGCTCTGTAACAAATACAGTCTCCTAACAAACAAGACAATGTAACACTCATTATTATTATTATTATTATTATTATTATTATTATTATTCAGCAGATGAGACCTATTCATATGGAACAAGCCCACCAAAAGGGCCACTGACTTGAAAGTCGAGCTGCCAAAGAATATGGTGTTTATTAGGAAGAAGTAAGAGGAAATAAAGGGAAATACGGAAAGAAGAGATCCCACTTATTAAAAAAGAAAAAAATAAGTTAATAAATACATAAATAGATAAAAATGTATTGAAATGCAAGAAGAATAGTATTAGGGTAGTAATGCATTGCATTTTCGCTTGAACTTCTGAAGTTCCAACTGCACGACATCCTCTCGGAGGCTGTTCCACATTAAGTTATTTTAGAGCTGTGAAACATAAACAGTCTCTCATGAGAAAGGGATATGTCACATTTAAACAGGTTGTCATGAGAAAGCTCTATAAAACATATACAGCCTGTCTTTAAAGTTGGATATATAATATGAACAGCATGTCTTGCAAAAGGCTACTGGATAAACAGCCTAACATTGGAAAGACCCAAGTGTTATAAACAGCTTAATTTAAAAGAGCTATGTAACATAAATCTCCAGTCATTAGCAAGAGCTATGTGACATAAACAGCCCTTCAATAGCGCAAGGTATGTAACATAAACAGCCTGTCAACAGCAAGAGTTATGTAACATAATAACCTGTTATTAACAAGATATATGCAACATAAACAGCCTGTAATTAAGAGAACTATGTAACATAAAGAGTTAGAAAGGGCTATATACCATGAACAGCATGTAATTAACATGACCTATGTAACATAAAGAGTTAGAAAAGGCTATATACCATGAACAACACGTAATTAACAAAAAAAGCTATACAACATAAAGCAGTTAGAAAGAGCTATATACCATAAACAGTATGTAATTAACAAGACCTATGTAACATAAAAGAGTTAGAAAGGGATACATAACATAAACATGATCTATGTAATTAAATGACCTATGTAACATAAAGAGTTAGAAAGGGTTATATAACATAAACAGCATGTAATTAGCATGACCTATGTGACATAAAGAGTTAGAAAGGGGTATATACCATGAACAACACGTAATTAACAAAAGCTATACAACATAAACAGTTAGAAAGAGCTATATACCATAAACAGCATGTAATTAACAAGACCTATGTAACATAAAGAGTTAGAAAGGGCTATATAACATAAACAGCATGTAATTAACATGACCTATGTAACATAAAGAGTTAGTAAAGTGCTATATAACATAAACAGCATGTAATTAACATGACCTATGTAACATAAAGAGTTATATAACATAAACAGCATGTAATTAACATGAACTATGTAACATAAAGAGTTAGAAAGGGCTATATACCATGAACAACACGTAATTAACAAAAGCTATGCAATATAAACAGCTTGAAAGGTCTATATAACATAAACGGCTTGTCCTTTGGCAAGAGTAAAAGGGAATCTTTTTATCGATCAGCAAGGGTAATGTGAGAGAATGGATGCGAGATAAATTTATACTGGGTGATCTTTGAAGATGAGTCTGATAGAGTAAACAAGGTGATGGCTCTCGTCCTTAAAAGGGACTGGTGTAGACTGGGGAAAGACTGAAAGAGAATTTTGAGATTTTTTTTTTTTTTTAGTTTACTGTAAAAGAAAACTATTGTGATGACTATTTGTCTGTCCGTCCGCACTTTTTCTGTCCGTCCTCAGATCTTAAAAACTACTGAGGCTAGAGGGCTGCAAATTGGTATGTTGATCATCCACCCTCCAATCATCAAGCACACCAAATTGCAGCCCCCTAGCTTCAGTGTTTTATTTGATTCAAGGTTAAAGTTAGCCATGATCATGCGTCTGGCAATGCTATAGGTGCCAACAACACAGGACACCATCGGGCCTTAGCTGAAAGTTTCATGGGGCGTGGCTGTACAGAAAACTTGACTGCGCCGAAGAAACTTAGGCGCATTTAAAAAAATTTTTTTTTGCTTGCCAGTGGAATTGTTTTGTCAAATATCATAAAAAATGGGATATTTCAATCAAAAGTAAAAATTCTTATTAATCAGACTGATACAAGGATCGATCAACAAACTGTCTATCATTTCAACGTCTAGTTCAAGTGATCGAATGAATGAGGTAATTGTTCGGTCGCAGTTAACAAGCATTTAGTATAGCAGACGCACTGGCATAAAAATTTTGCATCATTGTTTTATTCCCGTGCAGTGTTACCAAAATCAAAGGTCAGAACGTACACTGGAACTCTGAGATTAATTCTGTTAACGGGATATGAAGGAAATTCAATATGATGGCACCCCAGTCGTAACAGCAAGCACAAAATACAAACATCACGGGCGTTTATTAAAAAGAATAACCAATAACCTGAAGAGACCAGAGAAAAGTTTATATTTTGTTATACAGAAGATGAACCTTTTTTTATATGGAACAAGGCCACAGGGGCATTGACTTGAGATTCAAGCTTCCAAAGAATGTGGTGTTCATTAGGAAGAAGCAAGAGAAGGAGGTAAAGGAAAATACTGAAAGAAGAGATCTCGCTTATTAAAAAAGAAAAATACATATATTAAAAATTAATAAATAGTTAAAAAAATGTATTAAAATGCAAGGAGAATAGTATTAAGGAAGGATCTCTTGTCAACAGAGAAATTGAAAATTAATTTATCTTTTTCTTTTTTAATAGGCGAGATCTATTCTTTATATATTTCCCTTTAGCCCCTCTCACTTCTTCCTAAATAAAACCATATTCTTTGGAAGCTTGAATCTCAAGTCAATGGCCCTCTGTGGCCTTGTTCCATATAAAAAGGGTTCATCTTCTGAATAAGATATAAACTTTTCTCTGGTCCCTTCAGATCATTGCTTAATCTTTTTAATACACGCCTGTGATGTTTGTATTCTGTGCTTGCTGTCACGACTGGGTGGCCATCATGTTGATTCTCCTTCATATCCCGCTAATGAAATTAACCTCAGAGTTCCAGTGTATATTTCGACTTTTGATTTTGGTAACACTCCAAGGGACTACAACAACGACGCAAAATTTTCAAAGTTATTAAGAACATATAGTTTCCAGAAAGACCTGTTCTGGAAAACTATAAACTAAAATCGACAAAGAAAAGGGCCAGCCTGATGGACCGAATGAGGAGAGAGAGCGCCTCCAAAAATACAATGTCGTGCAAATGGAACTTCAGAAGTTCAAGCGAAAATGCAATGCATTACTACCCTAATACTATTCTTCTTGCATTTTAATACATTTTTATCTATTTATATATTTCTTAATTTATTTTTTCTTTTTTAACAATTGGTATCTCATCTTTTTAATGAACACCATATTCTTTGGAAGCCTGAATATCTCAAGTCAATGGCCCCTGTGGGCTTGTTCCATAAGATTTGGTTTCATCTACTGAATAATAATAATAATAATAATAATAATAATAATAATAATAATAATAATAATAATAATAATAATAATAATAATACAGGTAGATGACGATAACAATGATCCTGAAATAAGAGAAAGAATATCAAAGTCCTTTAAAGCTTTGAGCATCAACTTATTACCCAGAAATTCTGAAACATAAAAAAAAGCCTTTGGCGTGAGTAGGAAACTACCGACATCTTAAGGTTACGTCATCTCCATAAAAGAAGAAGCTTTTGACATGTACAACAAATTAAAAAAAAGTTTATAACAAAACAATTTTGGAACGAGTCTTTAAAATAAATACTTTAAAAAAGCGGCTTTAATATAGACAAGACATACAAAAGGCTTTGATACGGACAAGAAATTTACAGAGGTTATTTTAACTTGGTCAAGGACCTAAACTTCCACTGTTGATGTGAAAAAGAGAAGCATGTAAGTTTTAAACTTGGGCAAGAATGTAACCATTCAAATGTTATAGGAAAACCAGCGGAGTTAGTTTTCAATTTCGTAACAATCGTAGTTTAAAACCTACGAGAGGGACACAAATTTAGTCGATCTCAGAAATTCAACAAAATAAAATTTTAAATATTCGCAAGGAACGGGGAACTATGGATTCAACTCGAAGTTCAACAACAAAAGGAGCATTAAACAAGGAACTCAAATTTAAAGTCAACCACAAATTCAGTAACAGAAGTAGCATTAACCTTGAAACAAGCAAAAAATGCGCCGAAGTTTCTTCCACGCAATCGAGTTTTCTGTACAGCGTATAATGCTGTCTGAAACTCTCAGCCATGGATCATTAAACTCTCAACCGCAGCCAATGAAACTTTCAGCTACGATCCGGTAGTGGCCTGTGTTGTAGGCACCTATAGCGGTGCCAGACGCACGGTCACGGCTAAATTTACCTCAATAAAATAAAAACTACTGAGGCTAGAGGGCTGCAATTTGGTACGTTTGATGATTGGAGGGTGGATGATCAACATACCAATTTGCAGCCCTCTAGCCACAGAAGTTTTTAAGATCTGAGGGCGGACAGAAAAAGTGCGGACGGACAGACAAATGCCATCTCAATAGTTTTCTTTTACAAAAAACTAAAAAGAACTCAGATTTAGAACAGAGACGACCGGAAATTCAATACCAAAACCCAATAAAACCTAAAAAAGACACTGAAATTCAGAATCAAACGGAAACTCAGTAACACCAGAAGCTGTAAGCATAAGAAATGAGCTAAAATTGACTTTATAAGAAATCCAAAAGAATTAAACTAATTCAAGACATACAGCCAATCAAAGTACTAGATAGGGGGAACTCCAGTGTTAATCCAAAGAAGAACCTGACCCCTAAGTCTAAAAACAGGATATGGGAATCTGAGAATCCGAGACCTGGAGAGGACGAAAGGATGTCAAGGATGCTGTGAGAACCGTTTGGAATGGGAGTCCTAAGGAGTCACGCTAATGAGAGAGAGAGAGAGAGAGAGAGAGAGAGAGAGAGAGAAATAACTCAGATAAAAACTACTGGAATTACACAATTATGTATGTATATATACTGTGTATATATATATATATATATATATATATATATATATATATATATATATATATATATATATATATATATATATATATATATATATATATATAAACTATATATATATATATATATATATATATATATATATGTATACACACACAAAAACTCACAGACATATATATATTTACATATATAAATATACAGTATAAAACACACATATATATATAAATTTATATATATATATATATATATATATATATATATATATATATAGTATTTATTTGTAATCATTCATCGCTCAGTTTCTCTCTCTTTTTATCTGTGCTCTCTCTCTCTCTCTCTCTCTCTCTCTCTCTCTCATATAAGCATACGCATATGTTTGGCAGTGATATATAGCTACTCACATATATGACAGTTATTTTTAATGTCATTAAACATCCGATAAACATTGTCAACGCAAACCGACGCAACGAGAGAGAGAGAGAGAGAGAGAGAGAGAGAGAGAGAGAGAGAGAGAGAGAGAGAGAGAGAGAGAGAGAGAGAGAGAGCAAATTCTTAACGAGTAATCTTTTTTGTAATCCTTTTCACTCTCGACACTTCCGGCAACTCATTTCAAAAAGAGCAGCGAATCTTGGCACACTTTCAGAGCTCTCATGCAGAATCAAGGAAGAGAGAGAGAGAGAGAGAGAGAGAGAGAGAGAGAGAGAGAGAGAGAGAGAGAGAGAGAGAGAGAGAGAGAGAGAGAGAGAGCCTTCTTTTGTAAGAAGCTCCATCTTATTATCATTATACTGCTGCATAAAGAGTTGCAAGGATTTGTGAGGCAATATAAATTTATATAATATATATGTATATGTATACATATACATACATATATATACACACATATATATATATATATATATATATATATATATATATATATATATATATATATATATATATATATATATATATATATATATATAAATATATATATATATATATATATATATATATATATATATATATATATATATAAAACTTATACCATTTACTCATTAAAAACACTGATTTTCCGTTTGGGGTTGGGAAACAAAGCATAAAAAATAACAAATGAGTTCCATAATCTGAAAACAAAAAAGGCACACCACTACTAATCCCTCCTTCGATACCCAATCATTCCTTCAAAGGACCCTAATAGAATCGAAATCCCCTTTTGAAAACATGCTCCCAGATGCTAACCCCCACAATTGCCTTTCAGACCTACATTCCAAGAGCATGGTACACATTCTGCATCTTTCTTAGTGCTAACCCCCTGATAATACCCTTAGAAAAATTCTTATAGAAGAAGTCCATTCCCCACTGGTCAAACCTACGTAGCCAAAACCCCCATTTACTGTACAGCAGTTCTCCCTCAGGGGGCCCTATCCTTTCCTCTTCCCAGGTCCTAAATCTCCTATTTGAACAAGTACAAAATGCGCAATCGGGTTTTCTGTACATCGTATAATCAAGGCCACCGAAAATATCCCTATCTTTCGGTGGTCTCGGTATAATGCTGGATGAGCCACGGCCCATGAGGCTTTAACCACGGCCCTGGTGGCGGCCTGGCCTATATCGTTGCCAGATGCACGATTATGGCTAACTTTAACCTTAAATAAAAAAAACTACTGAGGCTAGAGGGCTGCAATTTGGTATGTTTGATGATTGGAGGGTGGATGATCAACATACCAATTTGCAGCCCTCCAGCCTCAGTATTATTTATGATCTGAGGGCGGAAAGAAGTGCGGACAGGAAAAAGTGCGGACGGACAGACAAAGCCGGCACAATAGTTTCCTTTTCAGAACACTTTAAAGGACATCCCCAGACCTAACATTCCTATAACACTACCCTCCCCAGGGGCAACGCTGATTTCATACTTCACCCTGAGAGAAAACTCTCAAAACCAGACTCGTCTTTCGTCCTCCCCAGGAGATTTGACAACAAAGCTGAAGTCTCCAGTTTCTACATTTATCATGCCCTAATTGACACTCGAACACTGTCCTTGCTGACTCCATGTGTCGACAGGAGTTTAGCTTTGCAACAAATAGCCAAGAACTGATATATTCTTTTTTATTGTAACCAGTGAACTATTTATCATCCAATTTTTCTCATCCTGCTACTTACTACTCCCGCTAATGCTGCAGTCTAAAAAGAAATGACGATTCACAACCCATACATCACCATAAACAAGCGTTCAGAACATACAGGCGTTACGAGCGTTCCTCTCTCAAGCATACATACGTGCAAAGAAGAATAAATAAATACATACATACAAAGAAGAATAAGGGCACGCTGGCTAAATGTGAGATATACTCCATGTGCAATAATATCATCCAACACATATTTAGTAAATTAGGATATTGATTTATCGAGTGAAAAATGTGTACAAAATCAAAAGGAATATAAGCGACGAGGGAATGAGAAGCAAAAGGATAATTAAAAAATATGGCTTTCGCATCTGAAGTAATAGTAATGATAGCAATACAGAAGCGTAGTAGTTACAACAACAACTACAACTTGAATGCAGCATCACTGACTTCTTCATCTCGTAATTGAAGCAGTAGTCTTAGTTGTAATATTATACTCGCAATAGTAGTAGTGGCATGGCTTCAAGTCTCGATGTAAACAAAGCTGACATCACTACCTTTACAACGGCTCCCCATAAATAAGGACGATCGCCTAACCTCGGACTAAATCATGCAGGTCATACTCGTCAGGGCAAAGCACCTCATCTTTAAAATGGCGAAGGTGCGCGTGCGTGCGTGCGCGAGCGCTTGCAAGCAGGGGGCTTCATTTCTCCATTTTCATTCAGGGAGAAGGGAGCGTGCTTGCCACCCACCCTCACGTCCACCCTCCCTTCCTAGGGGGAGGGGAGGGGTTATCTTGAGGGGTATTTGTTTACGTTTTGAAACATGTCCTTTTACTCTCTTCCTCCCCCTTCATTTTATTATGTCCAGTTTTCTTATAAACTTGACAGATTAAAACAAACCTACATATCTGTTACTTTATTAATGCAATAGAGAGTAATTCATCTACCTACTTTCTGGTCTCTCATTATTATTCATGCGACTGCCTTCAAGATTATGTCTTATCTCTCTCTCTCTCTCTCTCTCTCTCTCTCTCTCTCTCTCTCTCTCTCTCTCTCTCTTTTTTCTTTCAACTATCAGTCTTCATAAAAGAAAACGACGAGATGCCCGTTTTTTTTCCGTGCTCAATGAAGGAAAAAGTTCAGGTTGATGTGAATTATTAATCCTCTCTCTCTCTCTCTCTCTCTCTCTCTCTCTCTCTCTCTTAAATATTGGCCTTGCTATAAATTAAGATACTCAAGTTATATTTCTACGCAAAGTTACTATATTACAACGATTAGGACATAAATAAAAATCATATATAATATATATAATATATATGTTTTACACACACACACACACACACACACACACACACATATATATATATATATATATATATATATATATATATATATATATATATATATATAATATAGTGATCTAGTACTTACTTACGACAGTTTTAAAAAAGAGAGAGAGAGAGAGAGAGAGAGAGAAACAATTACTCAGCAAATGGCACACGCACAATATAATACTCAATCACTACACCTTTAAAACTGCGCTTCCCCTACCCCCGCCAGCCCCCCACCCCCATCGCAGCGGGAGAGCAATTTCATGTAACCAGGTCACCGCAAGCATTTGCCAGCGTGTCCGAGGGGGACATTGTTCGGCGAGCGCGCGCGCGATTGACGTTGCGAGGAAATGTTTGTCAATGTTGTCAGCTGGGTGAGGAACAACCATCACAACAACAGTGGTGGTGGTAGGTGTAGGTATGGTTGTTGTTGTAACCAGAGTATGTAAGTGTAGTGTGAACATTTGTTATTTCATTTATTTGAGATGGTAACACAATGCAGCAATAATAATAATAATAATAATAATAATAATAATAATAATAATAATAATAATAATAATAATAATAATAACAAACGTAAAGTTATGCCATGAGAGAAAATCATTCATGCCTCAATTAATCGACAATTTTCCAATAATAATAATAATAATAATAATAATAATAATAATAATAATAATAATATTGACAAACGTGAAGTTACGCCATGAGAGAAAATCATAATAATAATAAACAAAACTACTGAACGTGGCAACAACTGCATTAGAATTATGCCTAAAAAAATTAACGCATTGCGAAAACAAACAACAACATTTATTACAACAACAACAACAACAACAAGAAATGCTACGTAAGAAGCGCATATCGACTGACGTCTCCTTTATCTTCGTGAAGTGTGGATACTGAATAAACACGAGATAAGACAAAAAAAAAAAAAAAAAAAAATCAGGCCGCCACTGAAATAAACTATCTGAGAACTTCAAGTGCAGCCTGAAGAGTTGAAAGACCTCCACACTTACACTTCTCCGTTGGTTGGTCAGAGTTCAGGGGTCCATTTCAGGCACTTGAACCCTTTCAATATATGCATGGTGCCTTAGGGGAAGGGTCCGTGATGGTATAAGGCTAGCTTAATCTAAAACAACCAGCAAACAAAGCCCGGTGGTGGCCTATCCTATATCGTTGCCAGAGGCACGATTATGACTAACTTTAACCTTAAATAAAATACATAAAAAAACCTCCTGAGGAGGCTAGAGGGCTGCAATTTGGTATGTTTGATGATTGGAGGGTGGATGATCAACATACCAATTTGCAGCCCTCTACCTAGAGCCTCAGTAGTTTTAAAGATCTGAGGGCGGACAGAAAAAGTGCGGAGAGAAAAAGTACGGACAGAAAAAACGGCGGACGGACAGACAAAGCCGGCACAATAGTTTTCCTTTACAGACAACTAAAAAGGCATTGATATACAAAAGCTTGTCAGTGAGTGCCTGATAAAATACAGCACAGCAGGGCAGCCGATCGAGGCTACGGCCTATCATCAAAGTCTTCAAAAGAAGGCATCATTTGGGAAAAATGCTCGTTAAAGGCGAAGTGACGCAACATCTCTAGGGGTCATTTTGCATGATACTCATCAGATTTCTCTGCATATTTTTCATCGAAGGGCTTTTATAGCTGACCTGGTTGGTCTTGATAAAATCAGGCACTACATACTGTACGTTCACCAGCATGCGGGAAAAAGGCTTTGCTGAATAATAATAATCACCATCATCATCATCATTTTTCATAAAACAAAATTACAGCCGCTGACCAATCACTCCAGAGTGAGCCCAAGTGTCTTAAATTTCTCATTAAAATTCCCATACATTCGACTTCAAAAAGGCTCTAACAGCACCACATCGTGAACTGCCACAGCAAGTACACATATTTTCTGGATAATAATAAGCAATATCTTTTACTACTTCTCACTTATATTCCAAAAAAGTCTTGCCTATTCACATATCTTCTCATTTAGACAACATGCTTACACTTTCATTACTCCAAGACTTGGTATTTTCTTTTTTTGGATATTTCCCAGAAGATATACATGGTGAGGCTGCAACCTAACGTCCCCACATGGTTTTTAAATCAAACAGAGAATCGTGTCTGAGTAATGAAAATATACCTCGACTTTTTTTAGGGGCATTTCTCCACCAAGGGATCCACAACCCCTTGGTAAGGCGTTTCTTTAAGAGTAGCAACATTCAGATAATATCCAATAACCAGATCTACCAATGCAGTTATTTTAGAATATTAGTAGAAATAGCAACAACAATTTAGGATTAAAATACTAATAACAGTTATAATCAAGGATTCCTAATGAGCTAATTCTTTGTGCACTGTGCCCAAAGGTCACTGGGCACAGCACATCACGTGACTCGCACTGCTAGTCACAGACATGCATCCTGAAAGCGCAAACAAAACAACCTCACATTATATAACAACATTGCAAGCAAACAAGAAAGTTCTTAACAAAATCCCTCTTGCGACTTACAAGTTGCTTACGTGAGTTCTGTCAGCTCCATATGAAAGCAGGACTTTTAGCCCCTCCTCCCACATGGCTCCGCCCACGGGGTACTAAGCCCCGCCTCCCGTGTTCATGACGACACACCGATCGAAGTTATCAAACACAAGCACATGGAACCGACGAGGCCTTGTTAGTTTAAAGATATATAAAAAACTGAAGGATGGGGATACTGGTAGTCTGTCTTTCATTAAAGAAAATGAGAGAGAGAGAGAGAGAGAGAGAGAGAGAGAGAGAGAGAGAGAGAGAGAGAGAGAGAGAGAGAGAGAGAGAGAGAGAGAGAGAGAGAAATTATCACATGATCACAGATAAACTTATATGTACGAGGTAAACAGCGACTGAAAAAAGTACGAGAGAGAGAGAGAGAGAGAGAGAGAGAGAGAGAGAGAGAGAGAGAGAGAAATGATCACATAATCACAGATAAACTTATATGTACGAGGTAAACAGCGACTGAAAAAGTACGAGAGAGAGAGAGAGAGAGAGAGAGAGAGAGAGAGAGAGAGAGAGAGAGAGAGAGAGAGAGAGAGAGATTCGCACATAACCACAGGTACGAGGTAGAAGCCGACTTAAAAAGTACGAGAGAGAGAAGCCTAACAGAGTACATATTGTGCCTCAAAAGTTTCACAAACTTATTTTTCTTTCTCTCTTCAAGCAAGAAAGCAAGCACTGACTTACTAGTCGTGACCTGCCGCACGTCATTTGGCTATCTCGTAAGAAGAAGGCAACATTGATCCTGAAAACAAAAAAAAAAAAAAAACTAGCGCCAATTTATTCGAGAAAAGGAGACTTGGTCGCAGGCAGAAGCTACGTGACCTAAACTCACGCATAGAGACTGACCTACGCATTCCGAGTGCTTTTAGCAGATGCGAATATATGCATGCGAGGACTGCTTGTAAGAACACTGAAGATAAATTATATATGTTCGTGAGACTATTTGAGTCGACGGAAATGTGAGTAACGAAAATGACAGAACCTTATTTAAGTATACATAATGATACAACTAGCAAAATATAACCAAGCTCTGTTAAAAGGCGTGTAACATGGTACAGTTTTGTTGAAAGGTAACATGGTACAGCTTTGTTGAAAGGTGTGTAACATGGTACAGTTTTGTTGAAAGGTAACATGGTACAGCTGTTGAAAGGTGTGTAACATGGTACAGTTTTGTTGAAAGGTTTTTTGTTGAAAGGTGTGTAACATGGTACAGCTTGTTGAAAGGTGTACAGCTTTGTTGAAAGGTAACATGGTACAGTTTTGTTGAAAGGTAACATGATACAGCTTTGTTGAAAGGTGTGTAACATGGTACAGTTTTGTTGAAAGGTAACATGGTACAGCTTTGTTGTTGAAAGGTTTTGTTGAACATGGTACAGCTTTGTTGAAAGGTGTTTTGTTTTTGTTGAAAGGTAACATGGTACAGCTTTGTTGAAAGGTGTGTAACATGGTACAGTTTTGTTGAAAGGTAACATGGTACAGCTTTGTTGAAAGGTGTAACATGGTGTTTTGTTGAAAGGTAACATGGTACAGCTTTGTTGAAAGGTGTGTAACATGGTACAGTTTTGTTGAAAGGTAACATGGTACAGCTTTGTTGAAAGGTGTGTAACATGGTACAGTTTTGTTGAAAGGTAACATGATACAGCTTTGTTGAAAGGTGTGTAACATGGTACAGCCTTGTTGAAAGGTGTGTAACATGGTACAGCCTTGTTGAAAGGTGTGTAACATGGTACAGCCTTGTTGAAAGGTGTGTAACATGGTACAGCTTTGTTGAAAGGTAACATAATACAGCTTTGTTGAAAGGTGTGTAACATGGTACAGCCTTGTTAAAAGGTGTGTAACATGGTACAGCTTTGTTGAAAGGTGTGTAACATGGTACAGCTTTGTTGAAAGGTGTGTAACATGGTACAGCTTTGTTGAAAGGTGTGTAACATGGTACAGCTTTGTTAAAAGGTGTGTAACATGGTACAGCTTTGTCAAAAGGTGTGTAACATGGTACAGCTTTGTTAAAAGGTGTGTAACATGGTACAGCTTTGTTAAAAAGTGAGCAACATGGCTATGTTAAAAAGCAAGGTACTACTTGATATAATGGCTATATCAACATAGGATGCGGCAGCTTTGTTAAAATATTTAGCAATTTTGCACATGTCGACAATACTGGCATTTTTATGGTAACTTTGTCAACTACATGTTGACAGCTGCTTGCTAAAGTCAA
>NC_089766.1:12218507-12238507 GCF_040412425.1 Macrobrachium rosenbergii | reverse complement strand
ACCATATGGGGATGGGTATATCACACGCTACATATTAGATTCAGAAACAAATGCAAGAAAATTCCCAGGTACTATCATCAAAATCTCTTAGGCTTTTGAATTTTTTTCATTTATTAATTATTTACGTAAATATTTATTTATTTAAATAATTATTCATTAAATAATTATTAATTAAATAAACTTTGGCCTTTATCTAGCCTTTGCTGCGTTTTTGGTAAAACGCCAGTAAAGGAAATTGCCTCAAGATTTCTTCCGTAAAAATTTAAAGTATAAAACAATAATTCGCTGAAAATGTATATTTAAACCACGCAATTATTCATGCAAGGATAAAACATTAAATGCCCCATAGCACTGCGCTGACACACACACCTTCTAACACTGTGCCTTTATGGAGGCAAATTTATGTCAAACGAAACCGTAAGATTAATATTTTGAATTAAAAGCACGTGAGGGCTATCTGTCAAGATAAAAGCAAGAGGCAAACCCTTTGAATACTCCGCTACCACAATGTACCTATCGGCGTGCCATCCGTTCCTGAAGGCGGCAGGTGCAATGGGGAAAATAGGCAAGAAGGGAGGCAAACCTTTAAAAGTGGCTAACTGGCACCCTCACGTGAATCACAGGCAAAAATGACCAGGAGATGTTCGAGGGTTAATGGTAGTTGGCAACTGATCAACCGGTTACCATGTCTTCAAATCTGGAATTTCAGATCGAAAGGTAACGTCTTATCAAGCAGGTTTCGAAGATGCCTCAGAAAAAAATAATAATTTGATAATCATAATAAAAATCTATAGCTATAACAATATAGATGATTTTTACTGCCATTAATATATTAATCTATAAAACCAGCAATTAATAGCAATCTACACATATGACAATTATCAAAGCATATATGAAATCTTGCCAAGAAAACAGGACTGCGGCATAATCTTTCGAACTTCAGGCGAAAGGCATCGCTGACCTGCTTCGTAAAATAAACAAGAAAGAAATGGGTGTTACCCAGCACAAGGTCATATTTCAATTTAGGTTACCCACCGTCAAAGCTCGAATGAGCGTTTTTCTATTTACAAAAGGAGGGTATTATTACAAAGCGTTCGGCTAATTAAAGTATGAAGTACTCATAAATAAGTATACCTCCGACTGCTCTCCAGAAACTCTGGATCCTGGTCTATCTCCAGATTTTATCAATTCTCACCCATCCCCCAAAATCTAATTAGACTTCATCAATAACATTCTGAGATACTTTGTATGCAAAACAGACACGGATGAATGCACAACCTCCCACATTCAGAGGCAATAAACGAGCAAGAGGGTCTGCTCCACTGATTTCTATATTTCTGAATATCTCTATTAGTGACAGAACCATGTACGTATCATCTTTCAGTAGGATGACGGGATCTATTCTAGTCTATTTTGTCTATTTATATGTGTGTATATATACAGTATATATATATATATAGTACATATATAATTTATAAATATATATATATATTATATTTATTTATTTATATAAATGTATATATGACTGGATCTATTCTAGTCTATTTTGTCTATTTACATGTATGTGTATATATATATATATATATATATATATATATATATATATATATATATATATATATATATATATATATACATATATATATATATATAATTTATAAATATATATATATATATATATATATATATATATTATATTTATGTATTTATATAAATATATATATGTAATACACACACCCACACACACACATATATATATATATATATATATATATATATATATATGCACTATATATATATATATATATATAGTATGTATAATATGCACTCTTACGTGTACCATTACGTCGCCTTATCTTGGAAAGGCTTCAGGTGACATCACATTAAGTCACCCAACTGTTTGTACTCTCATTTAAAAGGCTTCTTATCCTTATGTTAACTGACCTTAAAGTAAGGGGCTTGTAGAGATGTGAAAAAAAATGTTATTTCATTGCAAACTTCACGGTAACATGAATCGTTCTTGGAGAAATTAAATATAAAACGGTTTCCTTGTATTGCAATTCAAAAGCCTTGTTGCGATCCACTACAAGACGATAATTGTGACTTTTAGTGTTACTGTTGATATTATTATTGTTATTATCATTACAAATGTTCACATATTAAGCAAGTTAAAATGGTCGTCACCTTGACAAAAAAAATTCACGAGAGAGAGAGAGAGAGAGAGAGAGAGAGAGAGAGAGAGAGAGAGAGAGAGAGAGAGAGAGAGAGAGAGAGAGAGAGAGAGAGAGACCTATTAGTCCCCTAAACAACATTCGTAAGTAAACTTAAAACACAAGCCTAAAAATTAAGTGAGACATTACGAGAGAGAGAGAGAGAGAGAGAGAGAGAGAGAGAGAGAGAGAGAGAGAGAGAGAGAGAGAGAGAAACATTACTGGCATAAGGATAGCTTAATCTAACCTAACGGAGAGCCCAGCACTCATTTTCAATCATATCTTCCCGGCAACCTCTCTTCTTATGTTATTAGTGAGCGTTGTTCAATGTTTGTAAAAGTTCTATGGCAACTCTTCTGTATAGCAAAGAATGGCGTCTTGTTAGCGTTCGAAGTCATTCAAGCATGGAGCTTAAATATCTATGTCTGTATTTTGTATACATACACACAAATATATGCACATGCACATATATATAGAGTGATATATATATATATATATATATATATATATATATATATATATATATATATATATATATATATATATATATATATATGTATGTGTGTGTATATATATTATACATATATAAAGCTTATGGTTATCTACCTATCGATCTATACATATATTTGCTCGCGCGCGAGCGTGTGATATATGATAACTAAGTAGTCGAACGGGCCTAACAATTATGTAATAGTCCATCGAGAATGGACGCTTTCAGATTTCAAACCTTATCAGATAATTATAAGGGAGAAAACTTCAGAATTTTATTAAAAAGTAGAACTTTAGAAATGAATAAGTAAAAAATGCGTCGAAGTTTCTTCGGTGAATCGAGTTTTCTGTACAGCGTATAATGTTGTATGAAACTGTCAGCCACGCCCCATGAAACTCAGCCACGGTACGGTGGTGGCCTGTGTTGTTGGTACCTATAGTGCTGCCGGAAGTACGATTATGGCTAACTTTAACCTTAAATAAAAAAAAAAAACTACTGAGACTAGAAGGTTGCAATTTGGTACGTTTGATGATTGGAAGGTGGATAATCAACATACCAATTTGCAGCCCTCTAGCCCCCAGTAGTTATTAAGATCTGCGGGCTGACAGAAAAACTTCGGACAGAAAAAAGTGCGGACAGAATAAAGTGCGGACGGACAGACACAGCCGGCACAACAGTTTTCTTTTACAGAAAATCAATACCAAGTTAAAATATAACGACAAATGTATTCAATGTTGAAATATAAAATACAGATATCAGTAACCAGCAAGGTGACCTCTTCTCTTTAAGAGGATGTTGTTGTTCCTCATATTCTTATTCGACAAAGCAGGTCTTGCCCTACTTAGCTTTGTTTCAAAGTGCAGTCGTTATGGCCTTGTTTTCTATAGTCGTGTAGGGTATCTTGTGTAATGCAATCGAGTTTGTGTTCCTATTTATTTCGTTATGGTTCGTTACTAATATATTTCTTATACACACACACATAAATATAACATAATATATATATATATATATATATATATATATATATATATATATATATATATATATATATATATATATATATATATATATATATATATAATTAAAGATAAAATATGTATAGCGTAAAGGCTGCAGCACTAGTGTTTCGTTTCCTTCGTGGATTTTATTAATGTTCATATATATTTTCTTGATTCATATATATATATTTATATATATATATATATTAACTTATATATATATATATATATATATATATATATAATTTTTATACATTTTAAGGATTAACTTTCAATTTTTTTACTTTTTTTTAGTTTTTTTTCAGGCCTGGGCTACATAAGCGCACCTAGGTTGCCAATGCCATTGACCTCTGAATTAAATTCTTTACTTAAACATAAGAAACACAAGAGAAATATATGAAAGACCTCATCCTAAATTTTCGACTTATGATCATAAACCTTCTTGGAGTAAGTTAAACCATGAATAACCCTTTTTTTTGGAGAAGGGGGGGTGGGTTAAATCATGCAATTTTTTTGGTTGGGGTTTAAAAATTATGTATCACTGTACCGAAATATTAGATGAAAAAATACAGAACAAAAGCTAATTAGCAAAAAAAAAAAAAAAAAGCTACGCATGATCAATGGAAACTATAAAAATAGGTAAAAATGCGCCGAAGTTTCTTCGGCGCAATCGAGTTTTCTATATAGCGTATAATCAAAGCCACCGAAGATAAATCTATCTTTCGGTGGTCTCGGTATAATGCTGTATGAACCGCGGCCCATGAAACTTTAACCACGGCCCGGTGGTGGTCTGGCATATATCGTTACCGGACGTACGATTATGGCTAACTTTAACCTTTAAAAAAAAAACTACTGAGGTTACAGGGTTGCAATTCGGTATGTTTGATGACTGTAGGGTGGATGATCAACACACCAATTTGCAGCCCTCTAGCCTCAGTAGTTTTTAAGATCTGAAGGAGGATAAAATAAAGTGCGGACGGACAGACAAACCCGGCACAATAGTATTTTTTTTTTTTTTAACTTAAAAGTTGATACTAGTCGGATATTATTCATTGGCGTTACGCGAAACAAATAAACACATGAAATCAGGCTATATTCCAGGTTCCATGAAATAATGAAAGATTATAAGCCATAATATGGCTAATACATATGCGCATTAAACTATCCCAATGTTTCCTGCTAAGTTGAAAACTCGAAAAAAAATCCCGAAAACTGGCACACTGAAAGAAACATAGTGAAATTGTGAGTCATGCGCTTGAATAAAGTTTTACACCTAAGGAAACAAGCAAAAAAAGTGGCTGTCATAAAACATGAACGAAAAAGAAACTTTAAAACATTATACGAGAAATACTGCTTCGCTTAACATACAGAGCAATATGGCGAGCTAAACGTCTGCTGTCGCAGATTAAATGGTAATAAGTTACGCGCAGAAGCAGAAATATAGTATAAAACACCAAGAAGAGGTCATGAAATACGAGGTAGTGGAAATGTCGTTTCTCATAAAATGAACATTTTCTGATAAAATTAACATATTCTGATAAAACGAAAAATTTGCATTTTCTGATAAAATGAACATTTTCTGATAAAATGAATATTTTCTGATGAAATTAACATTTTCTGATAAAATTATTTTCTGATAAAATGAAAATTTCTGATAAATTTAACATTTTCTGATAAAATGAACATTTTCTGATAAAATGAGCATTTTCTGATAAAATGAACATTTTCTGATAGATGAACATTTTCTGATAAAATGAACATTTTCTGAAAAAATTAAAATTTTCTGATAAAATTAAAATTTTCTGATAAAATTAACATTTTCTGATAAAATGAACATTAAATCCAAATTTGGCTAAACATGAGTGTCAAAATCGCACGACCGTCTTACTCAAACATCACAGTAAAATATAATGCGAGGGCACAAACTGTACATGCAAAGAAAGTACATGTCCACTAATGCACAAAGAATGTCAAGTAGCAAAAAATTAGGTGCTCAGGTTTTTTTGCGACGGTTCCAGAATAATCAAGTTATGAAAGGATTAAAGAGGTTACTGGAGACGGAACATCCTGGTACAACAAATGTAAAAGAATACAAGACTTAGGAGAAAGCAACCTTCCACCCACGCCATATCAGATCTATGAAACTGCTAGATACTTATATATATATATATATATATATATATATATATATATATATATATATATATATATATATATATATATATATATATATATATATATATATATATATATATATATATATATATATGTACATATAAAATATAAACATTATATATATATATATATATATATATATATATATATATTTCTATATATATATATATATATATATATCAAGACGTCGGAATAACTGATTTTTATTTGGTTGTAGCTTTAATATCAAAGTTCCGATCACTGAAAAGGAAACTATATTTTCTTCTCTCTTTTTTCAGGACGTTTCAGAACAGCTATATTTTCAACATACAATTAATGCAATGTAGGTTTTCAGAGCTATTATACAAAATCTAAAGAAGAAAAGACACTGGTTGAACAATCAAGAGGGTCCGAACAGCAATTAACAGGAATGATAAGCCAAAACGAAGCCACTGGTGGTCGGGGTTCAAAACTGACATATCTTAGACCCGTGACAGACAAGGACGAGTGGCGGCAAGGTGTAGCTGATCGGCTGTCTCGTATAGCCGATTTATTCAGAGGCCTTTCTTCTTTAAGTGCAAGGCCCGGGATGCAAAGTGTTCTGGGTTGCTCCAGGAGACTAGTAATACTTCTGTGCCCTTCACTGGCAGCTCTCTCTCTCTCTCTCTCTCTCTCTCTCTCTCTCTCTCTCTCTCTCTCTCGTGAGATGTAGGCCATGTTTATCACGGAAGTTGCCTATTTACGGTACCGACTCTTAGGTGACTGGCCAGCTTCCTCGCCAGACGAGTCCTGGTCATCCCGGTACGCATAGCTTGGTGAGGCCCACACATTCCTCACTTTGACAGGTGAGCTTCTACACCAGACTGCCCCCTGGGAGTTTGGCTGGACAGGGGTTGACGCTGTTCTTAAAGAGATACGATATATTCTTGGATTTAGAGGAAGTTTTCAATGGCGTAGTGGAGTTCGTAGGATGAACACTGCTGGCTACTAATAATCTGCTCGATAATTCTTCATCTTGCCAGTGATTGCAGTGGTAAAGTGTCACAATCTCTTCATTATCACGTTCATCATCCTGGTTATCGCACCATCGTTCCATGGTTTTTCTTGTGACCTTCGGGACAGCACTATTAGAAAAACCCTTGTCCACCAATTACTGAGCTCCTCTCTCTATCTTTCCAACTTCCTCTTCTGTTCTGGGAACCTTTCCATTCTGGGACCCCAGGGCTTGTGTCACTCTGCTTTTCCATCTAGGGTAGCAGCTTGGCTTGTAATAATAATGATAAAAAATAAACTGACGCAGTGGGAGAGACTATGGCGGATGTGGGCTGCAAGTAACGAGAGGGGCACTGACTGGCACCGCTACGGCCATGCCCTAGAAACTCATTTCCTTCTAAATGTTCGGTCCTTTGGTATTCTGACACCTTGAAAAAATGGAGAAAATAAATGATAACCTGAAAAGGAGATTTATCTTCCATCATGCGTGATATCTATAGACCCTTTCACCGCCATCATCCCCCACTCCTTTAATGGATAAGGCCGAGATATCTCTCTTTCTCTCTCTCTCCCCTTTCTGCCCACGCAGCCTTCTCACGCGGATCAACCCCACCCTCCCCACAATCCACATTCCGCTTTTTTCTACACCCACATTATCTGCACCTTATTCTTTCACAGGTCCATCCAAGATCTATAGATTACTTGGGCTTATTCATACGGGTTATATATAAAGCCCCACGCTTTAGCACAAGTGTTAACTCACTCGCTTTATTGTGAATAAATCTGGGGTTTAGGGTTACTGAAATAAATGCCTCAGGAGTGAGACTGTATTAACAACGAAAATGGATTAGAAGAATAACAATATATAAAATTATAGTCGCGTAAATAAATAAGTAGAGTTTAGGGTTAATGAAATACGAGTCATTACCTCAGGTGTGTGAGGTTGTATTGATAAGGAAAGTGGATTAGATGAATTACAATATGGAACTGTGATCCAGCAAATAAATAAGTAAAATAAATCTCTTCATTACCAAAATAAATAAGTTACTGAATTTAAGAAATTAGTCAAATTATAAATTATATATATATAATATATATATATATGAATATATATAATTATATATATATACAAAAACACATAATGAAATAGTTCAAATACATAAATAAATCATCATATAGAAAATCGAGCAAATAAATAAAAAGAATAAATCTCATCAGTAAAAATACTTAAGGTTCTGAACTTAAGAAATTAATCACAGACATGAAATATAAATTATATATAAATTATAAATATATGAATACGTAAAAGACATAACGAAATTAGACAAAGAATATATAAATAAATCATCATATGTAACTGTAATCGAGAAACAAACAAGTAAACGCATCAATCTCTTCATTACCAAATACATAATGTCCTGAATTTAAGAAATTAAACAGATACATGAATTATAAATATATATATATATATATATATAGTATATATATATATATATATATATATATATATAAAACATATATATATATATATATTATACAAAAAATGACTTAACGAAATTTGGTAAAAGAATATATAAATAAATCTTCATACAGAACTGTAATCGAGCAAATAAATAAGTAAAGGCATCAATCTCTTCACTACCAAAATAAATAAGGTCCTGACTTTTAAAAAATAAACAGATACATGAAATATAAATCAAACACATAAATACGTAAAAAAAGATAACGAAACTGGTCAAAGAATATATAAATAAATCACCGTATCCAGTACCTAATAGAAGACCCTGCAGGTCGAACCTAATCAACAATCAGTCGGACTTCTCTCCTTATATGACAATCTGGTCGCCCACTGTCAACTGTGAGGTTCATTAGTGCTTGGTTTTTTATTTATTCTTTTTTTTTTTAATTCAAGACTTTTCCTTGAATACTCTAAGCTTTCGTTAATAAAAAAAACATTAGGTTTAAGAAATAACTGAAAGAAGTGAATTATTTGTACTCTCAAATATTAAACGACAAATAAGTCTTAATGTTGAATTAAAAGGTTATGTGCATGTATGAAAGTATGAATATATGTATGTATGTATACATATACATACACATTTTTATATATATTTATACACACACACATTATATATATATATAATAATAAAAAAATATATATATATATATATAATATATATATATATATATATATATATATATATATATATATATATATATAATGTGAAAGAAGTAATAAATATTACATATAATAATTAAAGATTTTGTGCATGTATGCATATAATATATGTATGTATGTATACATATACATACACACATTTGTATATACATATATGTACACACATATCAATATATAAGTATATATATAATAAATATATATAATAAATATGTATAATATATATCTATATAATATATAAATTGAAGGTTAAAACACGCGATAAGGAACGAATAGCTTAATTAAACAGAAACCCAGGTGTACGATCAGATGTGAGTGCAGTCATTCAACGCCACCTGCAATGTGTCTAGCATAAACATAGCAACACTTCAATGTCTCCCAATTTTTTTTTTTATTTACCTCGATCCCCGCAATGAGGGCCACTTGATGCTGGCAATACCATTTGGAGAATCTGTTTTTTTTTTTGTCTGTAACTTCTATAATGTATAAGGTGATTTTTCAGAGATAAAGGAGACCACGAATCCTGTAATCCTACAACATTCTAACTTGGGGCTTATGATTACCGGTACTAATGGCTTGTTTTAATCTTCATTTTATAATATATATATATATATATATATATATATATATATATATATATATATATATATATATATATATATATATATATATATATATATATATATATATATATATATATATATATATATATATATATACATACATATCATACATATATTCATACTTGCATACATACACACACATATATTCCTACTTGCATACATACACACAAACTTAATTCAACATTAAGGCGTATTGGTGGTTTAATATTTGAGAGTATAAAAGATTCCTTTCTTTCAATTGGTTCTTAAACCTAACGAGTTTCTTTTTTAATGAACGCAATTGAAGGTTTGCCACTTGTCTCGCCATTGTTTATGACCCTTCTGTATAAATAATTCTAGTTCAATAATCATTCAAAGACAGGGAACAAAGTCATGTATTCCCAACAAGAATCAAAGATTTGTTTACTAAAAGAACTAGGTCATGCACTGAACTTCAAGACGCACAAAGGCTTTATATTCCATAATTACAAATGTACCGAACAATCTTAACAAGAGTATAACACTATACAATTGTTCACCCTGGAGATGCACAACTTTAAATCCAGAAGTTCAAGAGGTAAGGATAACTTCAAACAAGTAAAAAATGCGCCCAAGTTTCTTCGGCGCAATCGAGTTTTCTGTACAGCCGCTACAGCGTATAATCAAGGCCAGCGAAAATAGATTTATCTTTCGGTGGTCTCGGTATAATGATGTATAAGCCGCGGCCCATGAAACTTTAACCACGGGCCGGTGGTGGCCTATCCTATAGCGTTGCCAGAAGCACGATGGTGGCTAAATTTAACCTTAAATAAAATAAAAACTACCGAGGTTACAGCTCTGAAATTTGGTATATTTGGTGATTGGAGGGTGAATGATCAACATACCAATTTGCAGCCCTCTAGCCTCAGTAGTTTTTAAGATTGAGGGCGGGCAGAAAAAGTGCGGACAGAAAAAAGTGCGGACGGACAGACAAGTGGGGCACAATAGTTTTCTTTTACAGAAAACTAAAAATACCCCAAGACAATACAGGTATCAGAGAGGGAGGGATATTCACTTTGTAGGAGTTTCAGGGGCACTATATACCATCTATCGGCTTCGGTATAGAAGAAATTGACTCGCTTCTCAGCCTTCTTCAGTAAACAGTTTAATAGTCTCATAATTCTCCATTGATGTCATGCATCTCCACTTTATGACTTTCCAAGAACACTTGGTGTATTAAATAACATCTCAATTGTAGTATTCCCCAACTCAGGGCCGCCCAAGTTGTTTAGTAGGTGTGTATGCATATGTGTGGGTGCATATGTATATATATATATATATATATATATATATATATATATATATATATATATATATATATATATATATATATATATATATATATATATATTGTAACACACAACAGATGCCAATGAAACTTTTCTTAGTAGCTATTGATTGTGCAAAGAATATTTCTTTTATTCAGGACAAGTGGTAAATCTAAATTTTAAGATATAAAAAGAGAAATATACTTTTACTTAATTTTCTCTAGCAGGCCACTTTAAAAATCAAACAGGACAATTTTGGCACACGGGACTGTGGTTGGATGGCCCTGCCCAGGCCTAACTCAATGTAAATACTAATTCATTCTGGTATTTACCCGATATAATACAGTATATATAATGAAACTCGAATTTATGCTACCTACTGAATTTGCTGTATCTTTCCAGAGCTGAACAACGGAGTGAAAGCGACACAATGAGCATAAGAACTTAGCTAAGACGAATATCGTCGAAACTGAGAAGATTTTGGCTGCGCATCTGAGCCCGTTCTTGTAGGTAAGTGGCGTGAACTGAACAACCACTGTACTTGAGCAATCTAAATTTGCATGTCTTTTCTCATAGAAATCTAGGTGTTACCAGTATTGGCAAGAAAATTATTATTAAGGCATTTTTACTCATTCTATGTACAATGAATTTTACATGGACTTAATTTGCTCGTGTTCCTTGAATTCACTATATTTTCTTCAGTTTCCTAAAGTAAAGAAGCAGTTATTTTCCTCTTTTTTGTAGAATTATACTTGCAATCAAGACATAATATTCCGTAGGCTCACTTTCTGCATCTTGTTTGGGTTGTAATCTAAACATTCATTCCTAGCCAGAAAGACCCGTGGATTACAGAACCTCACAAACAAACATCCCACAACCCTCCCAATTGAGATCATGCACTGGTCCTTTGCTACCAAATAAGAACATATATTGACCTTTGACCTGTGATTCCCTCACAGCACTTGCATTGATGCATGGAACTAGTTACTGTTAAATGTAGAGACTGATGATCCTTGCACTTAGATGGGAGAAAACTACCAAACCCTTTTCCTCATCATTCCAATCCTACTGGAAAGAAGCAATTGTTCCAGTTCTCCTGGAAAGGAGCCTTTCAGTCCTACTGGAAAGGAGCCACTCCAGTCCTACTGGAGAGGGGCCTCTCCAGTTTTTCTGGAATGGAACCTCTCCAGTGTTTCTGGAATGCCACTGACCTGGCATTACTGGAAAGGAACCACACCAGTTCTCCTGGAAAGAAAACTCTAGTCCTTCTGGAAAGAGGTAACGACTCAGAACTACTGGAAAGGAACCAAACTAGTCCTACTGGAAAGGAACCTTTCCAATCCTTCTGGAAAGGCTCTGACCCAGAACTACTGGAGAGGAACCTTCCCCGTCCTTCTGGGAAGGAACCGCACCAGTCCTACCAGAAAAGAATCACTCTTGTCCTTTTGAAAAGGCACCAATCCAGTCCTCTGGAAATGTGCCATCCAAGTCCTTTGATCCCAGTCCTTCTGGAAAGGAAGACCAATTCCCATCAAATTAGTCGATTTCAACCCAAAAGTAATAGTGCACCGATTCCTTTTAGACAATGCATGAACCCACACTCATCATCAGTCTTTGAACCATGACTATTCTCTATTCATATCTTGAAATGGTAAACTGTAATATAAGCTCGTAAATTTACAACCCCACTCCATTTCCTCTGTCAAAAAATGAACCCTTAAACAACATTGTATCATCTTTCCCTAGATAGACAAAAAAAAAAGCCACAGATTTGTGAAATGGTCCTAAACTTACTCCATAGATTAATGAGGGTGGAAGGATGACCAGCAGGAGTAGCAGAAGGAGGAGGAGGAATGTTGTTTTGGGGTCAGTTAAGCCGGGAGAATCTGCTCTTTGGCGAGGAGGATGAGGATGAGGTTGAGGATGAGCAGGTGAGTAGTATATCTGAAGGAGACAACATTGAACCTAAAGTGGTAGAGAAAAAATTAGCATGAAATGAATTTGGGGTTCAGTAGTGCAGCAGAATGATCATATGCATAATCAAACTGACAATATAGAATAGTACTCCGTGAAATTTGTAAAAATATGTACAAGGAAAATGACTGTAGTCCATTCTCTTCGCACGAACAACCAAAGCTGGAAAACTGGAGATTACTACGTGCCAGCAGTGTCCCTCATACGCCTAATCAGGTACAAAACAGTAGCGGTGCTAAAATAACTTCACTGTCAATTATTTAGAAATTGACAGGTCAGAAGCAAAATTTCTCACTTAAGGCAATGTCTCATGAGCACATTTTCCACCATCTTACCACCAAACTTTATTCCGAGTAGCAAATATCATTTTTCATATTTGTGGACAACAAAAACTGTGTATGTTTGTCGATGACAGGTAGACAATAACTTAGGGTGCGTCCATGCTAAAGTAAAACATGTCATAAACACAAGCCACAAGTTGGCATCATATCACAAACACATCAACAAACAGGTTGAATAAAAGTTAACAACTTATTGGTAGTCCTAACCTGTGCTTCATATGATTATCCAGCACTGGCCAAAGGTTAGCTCTTCACCTACAGTCACTGACTTGTATTCAACCTGTTTGCGATATGTATGAAACAAGTTGCCGAATTGTGTTTGTGACATGCTTTACTGAAGTGTGGTCCAACCCTTAGATGACTTAGTTTCTGCAGCCAATTCAGGCTAAGTTGGAACTTAGTTCATGGTGACAAATGAATTGATTATTGGATACTCTGTCCAAAGTTTGGCCCTCAGGACGCCAAAAGATGCTGGAAAATGTGCCCATGTGACATCACCCTACTTTAGCATCCTAGTTGCTAGTTATAATCAGCAGTAAAACTGCATCCCAAAAACTGTTAGAAATATGTGTAGCAAACCACTGATATTGGTCTATCAAGTAGAATCTGATAAAAACTTAAAATTTTAGCAAATGCCTTCCATTGTATATGAGTAACTGATAACATCAGCTCTTTTCATCAACTTATTAAGGCTTCTCATTGCACTATTAACTTGAGATTTCAGATGATGTTCAATGACGGTCCAATTTATCTTTACAGCTTAATTCTTATCAATAAAATAACACTACTCCCATTCACAGAAGAACCCCAATTAAGATTTTTACAAATTGTTATTAATTCCCACTTTAGAACTGTATTGGTCCCCATTCACATAAATTGGCAGTTAAAATATAATTTCCACTTGATAACACAATCCATGAACTGTCTTATTCTCAATTATAATTCAACTAGCACTTAAAAATACACTATTTGTAAAACAGATCCTCATTTCCTGTACGTTCGTATTTGATGACCAATTCCTACTTATGCACTCAAACTCAGCGCAAAAATTTACTCTGCCCCTTTTAAGATGTCAATATTTCTATGTGAGCCCTAATTTCATAGCTTTAGTTTGAAAGTAATTTTCCTTAGGCATTAAATCAACAATTAAGTGAACTTACCAACTGCCCTGAGACAATTAAGTGAACTTACCAGCTACCATGAGACAATTAAGTGAACTTACCAACTACCCTGAGACAATTAAGTTAACTTACCAACTACCCTGAGACAATTAAGTGAATTTACCAACTACCCTGAGACAATTAAGTGTACTTACCAACTACCCTGAGACAATTAAGTGAACTTACCAACTACCCAGAAACAATAAAGTGAATTTACCAACTACCTTGAGACAATTATGTGAACTTACTAACTATCTCGTTAAGTGAATTTACCAACTACCCTTAGACAATTAAGTGAATTTACCAAATACCTGTGACAATTAAGTGAACATACCAACTACACTGAGACAATTAAGTGAACTTACCAAATACCCTGAGATAATTAAGTGAATTTACCAACTACCCTGAGATAATTAAGTGAACTTACCAACTACCCTAAGACAATTAGTGAACTTACCAACTTCCCTGACAAAATTAAGTGAACTTACCAACTGCCCTGAGACAATTAGTGAACCTGAGACAATTAGTGAACTTGACCAACTACCCTGAGACAATAAGTGAACTTACCAACTACCTGAGACACCAACTACCAAATACCCTGAGACAATTAAGTGATACACCCTGAGACAATTAAGTAAACTTACCAAATACCCTGAGACAATTAAGTGAACCTACCAACTGCCCTGAGACAATTAGTGAACTTACCAACTACCCTGAGACAATTAAGTCAACTTACCAACTACCCTGAGACAATTAAGTAAACTTACCAAATGCCCTGAGACAATTAAGTGAACTTACCAACTACCCTGAGACAATTAAGTTAACTTACCAACTACCCTGAGACAACTAAGTGAACTTACCAACTGCCCAGAGACAATTAAGTGAACTTACCAACTACCCTGAGTTCATTTGTTTTCATTTTCACATCCATCCAATACTTCAATTCAGCTCACATTTACGGTTTAATTTCCAGTTATTTATTATCAAACACAGCAAGGACTTACATGACTAACACAATTCACATACCATTAATATTTGTGTACATATCAAATATGGTTTAAAATCTGTCAGTTATTTTCATTCATATTTTGTACCGATTCTTGAGAATGTAATATGAACGAAAATTGCTACTCCTAGCAATCAAAGAACAATCTCATTTTTACAGACTTTTCAGCATGTTTTTTCCTGTAAAGATATATATTTGTACATTCATGCAACTCTAACCCTATGTGCAAAATCATGCGAACTGCATACATATCAAAAGACACCTATATAACCAATGTATTTCTGAATGTATTTCTGTATGTACACAGCTGTCCTGTGATACATAAGATAGTAGGGAAAGTTTACTATTAGTTCTTAAATATCTCAAATTTTCTATCGCTAGGGTTCCTGAACACAAAACCTAATCCTAACAGTTTTGAGACATTACAATTTCTCTTCAAAAACTCTTACAAAAGACTAAGCAATGTCTAGACTATCAGTCTTTATCTATTATATATTCTGCGTGCAAGTAACCTCTAACTTCAATACTGTACAAGCCTTCAATATGCACCCTAGACATGCAAACTACACAAAAATTTTGATCATCTTCTATGATCGACCTAACGCTGCCTTAAGAAACAGGTCTTCCAGAAATCAGCACAGCATTCAGAGTCAATATACCGGAATTACTGTTATTTATTACATGCTACAAAAAAGTTTATGTTTGTGAAAGTTCACAACTCCATGTATGACTGCTAATTACGGGCTGTGTCCTGTTTATACTGCTTCTGAATAATTTCGACTATGTTATCTAAATCTCAGTCTCCTAGTCTCACTACTTGATTTTACACACATGACTGTTCCCCAGTCCTAAGAAAACCAAATTTCTTACCCTACCTTCAAGATGATCTTTCAAACGACCAGCAATAAATAATCACCAATAAAATATGTATGGATATTAAGCATACTAATATAATGCATTTGTTTATGCTTTCTTTTCAGATATGGTCCAGGTGATTCATAGAGAACTATAGGAAACAGTCAGTTAAGATACCTAGCATGTCCTAAAGTTATCAGTATATCCCTACCCCCTTGCAAAGCACACAAATAACTCACTTTTGTGAATACTTTGGATCCTGAAACTATCAAAGAGAAATATGATCATTTCCTCAATGAGACTTCAGGATCTGATGATTTAGAATCCTAACCAAGCAACAGAGGATTCTGATCCTTACATAAAGTTGTGTAGTTTCCTGTAAGATCATGGGAAAGCCCTACAAGGCTTTTCCTTTAATCATTTGATCTTATCCTAAAGCTCTTACACACACTGAATTTCATATGGTCAACTGTGACCTATGCACATTCCTTCAAAGATTTAGATCATAGCCGAAAGTCCTTATGCACTCCCAACTTTGTACAAACATCTATGATCCTAAAACATTCCTCAAAGTTCTTATGCACTCTACAATTCACGTGGCCATTTACTTTCCTCTCAACATATTCCCTAAAAGATGCCACCCATATCCTAAAGTTCCTATGCACTCAGAAATTCATTATTCATTATTCTAACAGACCCCCAAAAAGACTAATCATATCCTAAAGACCTTATGCCCTCTGAACTTCATAGGGTCATTCCCTCAAAAACTCCGATCATTCGATCATATCCTTTACAGCTCTTATGCACTCTGAACTTCGTATGGCTATTTATAATAAAAAAAAACTCTGATCATATCCAGTAACATTCCCCATTATCCTATATGGTCAATATCCTGTAATACTGACCATTTACGATCCCAACACAATTCCCACGCATATCCTTTCATTGATCTACAAAATGCATGCAAATGAAAGCCTGTAAACTATTTCACGTGGCTACATTTTGCAATTGCACCAATTATGGCAATCTCACTCATGTTTGTAAGGTTGAACAACATATCCCAGTAGGTGCACCAACAAGCACGCAGAAATTGGTCCTAGGCACTTTTCCCTTTTCCCTAGTGGCACCGGCCAATCTATGGCATTTTCTGGACTTGAGGACAAGCGGACGATTCTTAATGTGTTTCTTAACGTTATATCACTTACAGGAATGTCAATATTTGGGTGACAGTAAAAGAACCTCAATTCAAATACAACTGATGTATGCTAACTAACTTGTTGCTGTGTCTACTCCTGACATTATGACGCAGGAAATTTTAACTGGTGCCTGACCCCATTAATTAAAAGCAGTGTCTTTATCTATGTACGTAAATGACGCAATGTATTTCTCAGACAATCGACTGTGATAACGTTCATGTCCTAACCTTCTTATGACAAGAATAGTGGCTTGTACACTCGGAAACCACAATCTCCGACCCACCTAGGTCGTGCTCTGAGTTTATGAGCGGGGCCTTTCTGGACAGATTCTACCCTTCCCTCCCCACCCCCCACCCCCTTTCCTAACTACAACCCGGCATTTTGGCATTTTTCTTCGTTTCGATATTATACAGGTTGTAGAATTCAACACAGTGTTGTCTGTATAATCATACCATGACTGCTTTGCATTATATACAGCAAAATCATAAAAAAAATAAAGCAAAATCCGGAAGAGTTCAAAAGGTGTTCGAGTGTGTTTCAATCCGTGATAGTTGGCGTTGCCCGCCGTCCAGAAAGGCCCCGCTCATAAACTCGAAGCACAACCTAGGCGGGTCGGAGATTGTGGTTTCCGAGTGTACTTCATGCCATTCAGCAAATCTTTCAAACTCAAGATCGACCACTCAAAGACTATACCTAAATTAGGCCATGCATATTCTTTATGTGAGGCTGAAATCAAAAGTTCATTTCCATAAGTGAAACCAGATACAAGGACATACACATACACATACACATAAATGGATAAGTATACCTTAGTTTAACCAGACCACTGAGCTGATTAACAGCTCTCCTAGGGCTGGCCCGAAGGATTAGATTTATTTTACGTGGCTAAGAACCAATTGATTACCTAGCAACGGGACCTACAGCTTATTATGGAATCCGAACCACATTATAACGAGAAATGAATTTCTATCACCAAAAATACATTTCTCTAATTCTTCATTGGCCGGTCGGAGAATCGAATGCGAGCCCAGCAGGGTGCTAGGCGAGAACGATACCAACCCGTCCAATGAGGAACACATAAATGGATAAGTGGTGCAATGTGTATAAGGGGAACGACATATAGTTGATGAGTCATCAGTGTTGGTACACGAAATGGGGCTTTGAATGCTGTTTACGTTTTCTCCTAATATTCGGGGTTACACACACACATTATATATACATATATATTATATATATATATATATATATATATATATATATATATATATATATATATATATATATATATATATATACATGTCTATATATATGTGCGTGCGCAAGGTCTAGACTTAAGTGTGCGTGCGTGTGTGTGTGCGCGTGTGTCCTTGAAAGGATTCTAAACCCACGGAGAAGCCCAAATTTGACCGGAATTCTGAGCCAGCCAATCTGATTTCACAGACACGTGAATATTACAAGGAATTGCGCCGGGTCGGGAATTGGCTTAAAAAAGCTGCTGGTTTCCGTTTCACCACGACAGCATTACTCGTAAAGCTGCTTTAAAAAACAGCAACAACACTGAGTCATTTCCCAAGAAAGGACAAGCGAATAGCCACCACCACATTTGTATTTCAACTGCAGAATCGCGGGTGACGCCCCTGAACCTGTGTTGAAAACTCACACTACATTCATACACCTACACAGATGATTTGCTTTCATTATGGGAAAGCCGACGGGCCTGAAAACATAATGCCTTTTTTCTTGTCCAGCCTTGATGGAAAATATTGAAAGATAAAGAAAATGAGCATTAAAAGAGATAATCCCACCTTCGTCTTTCAAAAAAGTCAAAATTTACTGAGACTGGAAAAAGTGTACGAGAATGAGTATAATGATAATGTGGTGTCTAACCCAGAAATCAGCAATAAAAACGTCTCTTAAGAGACAGGACATTGAAAAGGTTCCGCCTGACCAAAACACATACGAAAACAGTCCAAGAACTTTGAATGTAATACTATAAATCTACTGATTAATATTCCGCACTAAATCAAGTTCCTGCCCCGGTCAACGCTGGATCAAGCTGGGAGATAGGAATGAGTTTCCAGTAGCTTATGAGATGAAAAGTGGGAAAAATACAATTTTATAATGGAATTCGGAGAGATAAGTAAATTATACATTTTTTTATCAATATTCAATCGACCATTTTACAAAGAAGTGTTCATATAACCAGCATCCTCATCCCAAATACTTAAGCTTTGACATTTGCAACACACCATAGGAGTCTGGTATGAGTGTCAACGGGTCTAAACGAGGTCGAAATGCCAAATGACTCTAAGGATAGAGTATAGGACAGCAAGGCACTCAGCATAACTCCAGGAAATTAATATTGTTCAGTACATGGCATAAAATGAGTTTAATTGTAGGAACTCAGCACAGCTCTACGGAGAATGTAGAGAGAAAGGCTTTTATATGGCTCAGTGCAATTTAGCTTATATAAATGGTGTAGGGAGAGTGTAGAGTCATATAATATATATATATGCATAGCTCATTCAGCGCAACATT
>NC_089766.1:12201007-12216007 GCF_040412425.1 Macrobrachium rosenbergii | reverse complement strand
TGTTTCCTTCTTCGAGTGTTCATTTACTTCTGCACCTGTCGTCAAGGCAATTACCCTGAACTAGACTGACCGGTTGTTCACAAAGCAAAACTGTTCCTTTTCGTCTAACAAGGCACATATACCAGTTACATAAAAATGAATGTACAAGTATTTTGATGGAGAGTTATCATTTTTTGCTAAGGAAAAATATACAGTATAGTAGTGGAAAAATATTAATTCGAGCTACAGTAACGAGGTACCTTTAATGAATGGGAAGTTAATAAATAAACAAATAGATAAATAAGTACTAATATAAATATATACAATATATATATAATATAATATATATAATATATATATATATATATATATATATATATATATATATATATATATATATATATATGTATGCTGTATGTATATATACATGTACAGTAATCATAATTAAAAGAAGGGAAATATAAATCAACCTCAGCTTGCATTTGGATGAAAAATATTTTCCCAAAATCGAGAGATCTTATTTCTAAACGACCCGTCTCATTTTCTTCCAGGTGGAGGCCTCGACACACGTGACGTACTGCCTTTCAGGGGACGAGGAGGGGGAGGGGTGTCCCAAGGAGTCCGGTGGCGGCCACAGCTTACCTGGCCCTTCTGCGCCTCCTTCGGCCTCATCCTACCCTCCTGCCTGCTGCCATGCCCCAACGACCGCCTTCTATGCCATCCTCGGTTTGTCACGATGTTGGTGGCAGTACACAGTGACGTCATCTCCAGGTGGTGACGCGATGGAAGAAGGCGTGGCTACGGAGAGGCGGGGCGGGACGACGGCTCCGGAGGTTACCGGGGTCGGATGGTCTCTGCCATGCAGTCTGTCCTCGCTGCTCGCGATGAATTGCCGTGCGCGGGCGGAGGAACTCGCTCGCCGCCTGCAGTCCAGGGTGAAAGTGGGCACCGGCGGGAACCAGGCCCTCGAACACACGTCGCTCGTCTCCCCGACGCCAGATGGACCCTACTCCTCGATGGAGTGCCGACACTCGTCCCTCGACGAGCCCTACTTGGAGCACCTGGGGGAACACAACCTCAGGCCCATACATGTCGTGACCTCAGAGCCTACCCTCCACCTCCACCTGCCCCCGCCTCCCCCACCAGCCATCAAAAACATGCGGGAGCAGGACTCCGACGTCTACTACGACTTTGACTTGGCCAGCCCCGACGACGAAGTCGTCGCAGAAGTCGCAGAAGAGGAGGAGGAGGAGGAAGACGAGCGGCGACAAGAAGGGAAGTCGCATTCCTTAACAAATGGTGACCGGCCCGAGAGCGGCTGCGTGACGTCAGTAACGTCCCCTCTCATGTTCGACGAAGATGGCGACGAAGTCGCTGACGGAGACGATCCAGGTCTCCTGGGGGTGTCGAGGGACCACTTCTCTCCCCACGACTCGATGGTCTGCTCCCTGACGCGGACCTGATGGCCGTGAGGAACATCCTGTCGGCAACGTCTTCTCTGCAGGACAAGCACTGCGAAACGTTCAAGTCCCGCCAACGTTTTCCCGGGATATACACAGGTGGTGGTGAGGAAACAGGTGGCAGTGGTGGTGATTCGGTGACAGGTGGTGTCGTTGGTGGTGATAACGGCCAGATAAACGCTTCTTACGATAAGATTTGTAACAGTGAAATGCTGAGCTGTGGGTGGGAGGAGGAACAGCGCGATGTGGAGTACGACGAAAGACGAAGCGCAGGGTCTCGAGGAGACTATTCGAGGAGCGACAGTGCGTTCTCAGAGGGCGCCACCGACGGCGTTGACAAGTGGCATCACCACCATCATACCCACGACCATCACGAGGGTTTGTCGGGGCAGGTAACGATGCCAGTTGCTAACTCTGGGCCTTGCTGGTGCCACACAGCCGATGGCACCGAGCCGGTGAGCAGCCACCTACCCACATCGCCCGACCCGTACAGTGCCACAGCTGCTGCAACCGACCTCGTCAGCAGTGAACAGAGTGAAAGTGTGATCAAATATACCGTGGACGATGCCCCGGAGATGACTGATGATGAGGATACGGAGAGACACGCGAAAGAAGGCCACAGGAAACCTCTCTCGAGGGCGCAAGACAAAACTCCCAAGGGACCAGGGGTGACCTCCCTCCACTTTTCCCCGACCCACTGCCGGGAGAGGCTTGAGAGAGACCTCTCGTCTGCTGCCGTCAAGCACGAGGACCAGCCTGCGGCCGAAGAGGAGGAGGAGGTAGAAGGCGGAGAAGGAGAAGAGGAATTAGAAGAGGAGGAGGAGGAGGTTACGATCTCAAAGTCATCAGTGGAAGAAGAAGCGACTGCTGTTGCTCCCGGGTCTATTTCTGGCGCAACACCCCCGCTGCTCCCTCAACCTCACCTCTATGTGCCCTCTGAAGGCCAGCCTGCCGTCATGGAGGCTAGAACGGGGTCCGAGGGTGACCTCCACTCCAAGGATGAGGTATTCAGTGCGGATTCTGACAATGAGGTGATCGAGACCCTGGGGGACGAGGAAGAGGGCAGCGACAATGAAGAGGAGGAGGAGAACGAGGAGGACATTGAGGAGGAGGCTATCCTGACGGGGAAGTTCCGCAACATAAGGCAGTACACGGAACGCGTTCGAAGGCTCTCGGACGACATCGAGGATCGTCCGCCTCCCCCCGTCGAGGTCAAGCTCGAGGAGGAGGCGGAAGACCCCAAACGCCGCGCATTGTCAGGGGATGACGACGACCAAACCTCTGTCTCGGATGTGTCTTCCCAACTCGCTCAACTCGACGTGGACGTCGAGGTTGAGCCACCCGAGGAGGACCTTGAGGAGGGGGATGAAGAGGTCACGCCCTCCGAGAGCAGGTCGTCCTCTGAGGAGACAGATCCCGCCCGCATCGAGGACTTCAAGATGCGAATCAAGAGGTCCTCCTCGCTGAAATGCGGCAAGACGCCGCCGGGAACCCCCGGCCGCAAGAAGATCGTCCGATTCGCCGACGTCCTGGGGCTCGACCTGGCCGCCGTCAGGACGTTCCTGGCGGGAGTCCCTCACGTGCCCCGCTCTGCCTTTTGGGACTTGGAGGTCGACCGCGAGGCTTCCGCCAAACAGGGAGGCTCAGGGACCGCTCCGGCAGGAGGAGGAGCTCCCGTCTGCATGCCCCGAAGGGTGCTGACCCCACTCTTCCAGCAGCCGGGGTCACATCCAGACTTCATTGACCGCGTCCGCCACCAGAAGGTGGTCATAGAGAACGTCATGGTCGGGGACGACATGAGTGTCAAGGGGGTCATACGAGTCCTCAGCATGGACTTCCACAAGAGTGTCAGCGTGAGGTACACCTTCGACCAATGGAGGAATTTCCACGAGGTAAGACTTCCAGCCATTTTTTTTTTATATTTAAAATTACAGGTGGGACAGATAGGTACGCGCAATATAGTGATGCGATGCCACGAAAACAACGCTACTAATTTAGCGACACATACATTTACATTAAATTTAACAGCCGATAATAAAAAATCTTAAATTATATATTTCTGTGATAAGTTTCAAGCCATTTATGTTAATTACAATTAAAAATAAAGCTTTAACTGTTAGTAATAAGCATCAGTAATATGCATCTAACAATGACGCTTTATAATATATCGCCACATGAGGTTGATCTTGATTTTTATATAAAAAAAATAAAGTTCGGTTTCCGGCGAAAATATAACACTTAAACTCAAACCGTATGCTCCAAATCACAGTATTTAAATCGTAAGTGTCTTCGTAACCAATAGCGATTTTACAAGATATAAACCTAAGGCTAAACTATACGTAAATACATTAATGTCGGAACCATTTATACTCAAGCCCTGCCAAGATGTTCAAACCCAAAATTAACCATTTATATTTATTTAGGTTTTTTAGATATTTGCTATCCCACACTGCTTGCTTGCGAAGAACTCACACGCCAAAGTAAACTACTGTATGTAAACGCCGCTGTTTATCTAACGATAGAAACTTAGAGAAGATCTAGAATATCATTTGTTTTGTAAAAAAGAAAAAGTATTTGAATGCTAATTCCAATTATTATGAAATTAACAATATTTGCTAATTAACAAATATATATAATTATAATTATATATGCATATAATATATATATATATATATATATATATATATATATATATATATATATATAATATATATATATATATATATATATATATATATAATCTGATAGACAACTGTTGTATATTACATTATCCATTACAAAGTTGCAAAATTTGTCGTAAACAATTGTAAATACATAACATATATTTATAATTTCATCTTATTATTCACGTACGCCCTTTAAACATCTGTCAGTTACGTAACAATGCCAATAAAAAAACAATTCAGCAAGTCAGTAACATACCGCTGTAACTTGACCTCTTGTTACGTTAAAATACCAAGCAATTACGGTTGTCAGTTAAAGACGCGACTGATTTTTTACATAAATAATTTACATAATGTTTTTGCTCCCCTGTAGCCTTAAACAATTGTAAACTACATAACATATAAGCATAGATGGTCATCTTATTTTAATTTGTGATGTTAATTGCAAATTGCCAAAACATTATCACTGTTCCATAACAATTTCTAATTAAAAAAACATGCAAAAATTCAAAATACAAATAAATTTTAATTTAAATCTTGTTTATGAATTGTCTTTTATTGTTAAAAGTATAATAGCATAAAATAGACAACATATTGTTTATAGATTATAAATTAGTTGGCAAAATTTTTACATAAACAATTTAGATAATGTTTTGAACCACTGCTTTAGAGCCTCAGTTTAACCACTTGCCACAAAGATATGTAATATGAAATTTTGAATTATGAAATATAATCGGCCTGTTACACGTGCGGGATTTACGCGATGCTTGTTAGCGATAATGATGGGATTCTGTTTATGTTGGCAAAAACGAGAACAAAAAACTGCACACTGATATAAAGACTTATCCGAGAGAAAGAGAGAAAGCAAATTGCATGCATTAGTTCCTTAGCTCATAATCATTTACCGCCTTTCGTTTTGAGAGAGAGAGAGAGAGAGAGAGAGAGAGAGAGAGAGAGAGAGAGAGAGAGAGAGAGAGAGAGAGAATCTTGAGCTAAAAAAAATTTCCTTAATGTATGAATATTAATAATTTTAACATTTTACTATTTACAACTGAGAAATTATTACTCTTACATTTTCTGCATTTATGACCCCCATCTGACCCTTGTCGCACTTTTGACCCTTTTTGCACTATCAGCATTTGCAAAAGGGCAAGTTTATTTGAATCTACGGACCGTCCTTGCCATAATTAAAATCACAAACTGCCCATAATCCTTGTACTTTTAATTGAGAGTCAGATGACTTGACAGAATTGCGATTAAGATTTATAGAGGAATGTACTGCATAATATTGCTAAAATTTTCACTAACCTGAAGTCATCAGTAATAATATAATTACAACAATAACTGAAAACTATTCATACAGTGACAATCGACATAATACAATTTCGACATTTATTTAGTTAACAAGTTTCCTACTGTCACGATCATGAAGAAGCAATATAAAAAAAATAATGAAAGGAATAAAAAAAAGTTAAGGAAAAAATCAATACATAAAGAAAATATGCGCAGAACTATTCTACAAGAATGTCCACGTTGCTTTTCAAGGTGCTACAATGATAAGTTTGTTGATAAGCGTTATCATTGATCAAAACAATAATGAAAAAATTATCCAGTGGATAACTCGCTCATCCTAATCCACACCGCTCTGTTCAAAATGATCCCCCATGGCGATTGTTCCTTGTTTATCTTTTTTCTTATCATATCTTGCAACGCGCAGATGTGAACGGTTGACAGATAGCATTTTTTTTAAGAACGAAATTTATTTACTGCGTTGAGAAATATTTCTTGGTCATATCTGGTATCTCAAGTATATGAAAAAGTAGCCTGACCTTTTATTTGCATTAAAGAACGATTCCACATATTTTTCGTATTTGCATAAATCCAAACAGGAAAGGCAGCAGCCAATATATCCCTTTTGGTATACCTATTTGTGTCACTGACATTAGGCAATAGCCTCAATTCCTTTTTTATATTATAATTTTTGTTATCGTGTAACCCGGTAACAAGAAAATCTATCATGACGTTTGCCTTCACCCAAATATTTAAGTGCAGGATAAACACCCTTCACTACTTTAACGTGGTATCTGGCAACTTTTCGGAACGAAGTCGTCGCTAGATAACATATTTATGGGAGTATTTCCGAATAATTATGAAACTATTAAGATTATAAACAATGTAGCTAACAAACATTTATATTCGTAATTTTTAAAGAAAAACAATACACTTATTTTGTGACCCTGAAAAACTCAGGTTATCTTAACAGTTAACGTGTCTATATCCGCTAGTCACTAGGCTTAGTAGCGTTAAAATTCGTATAACAAAATAATTGGCCACTGAAAATGAGAAACAATGGCTACATACACACAAGCCTTATCATTACAAGATAACAGATAACGTCATGAATAATACATTTCATGGTTGTCATAGGCCTATCTAGTTCTTGACAAGACTCCATATGTCCCTAAAACGTCAGGAAATAGGCCTAGAATACTAATTATACTCGGGTTCTGTTCTCTCTCTCTCTCTCTCTCTCTCTCTCTCTCTCTCTCTCTCTCTCTCTCTCTCTCTCTCTCTCAGTCCTAAACAGTGTATGTGTTATGACATTCAAACAACGGGGAACATTTTTACCAATAGTGTAGGTAAATAGTGTAATCTTGAATGCTTCATTCTGAGAGAGAGAGAGAGAGAGAGAGAGAGAGAGAGAGAGAGAGAGAGAGACTGACTCAACAGGCACCACCTGAAGGCACCACAAACATCTTTTGTTTTAAACATGTGGTATCTTGGTTCACAGAGAGAGACAGAGCACTCTTTATACTGTTTCTCAACAGGGACGATGCGTTCTGGAAGGCACAACAAACATTTTTCTTTTTGTTTTAAACATGTGCTTTCAAGTCATGTATCTTGGTGTAAGACAAGTGTGATTGTGTGTAGAGCAATAATTATATATTTATATATGAATGTATAGGGACGATGCGTTATATACATGCATATGTATGTAAAAGAACAAAGGGCTTTAATTTGGAAACAGTTTTTCGTGCTCGACCATTTTGCTGCCAGCTAAAGCAAAAATTGACAATGGCAAATACCTGGTCCTTTAAGGGTTAAGGCATGTGGTGCTTTCAAGTCATGGTGAGGTGTAAGACGTTAGTGTGATTGTGTGTATATAAATAATATATATATTTATATATGAATGTATAGATATATGCTTACATATATACATGCATATGTATGTACTGTATATGTATATATATAGGCCTATTTATATATAGTCATTAACATGCGCTTGGCTTTTTTATATTCACAAACATTAAGCCAAAAATATTAATGAATATCGAATTCATTACACCGTTGGAAAACTTAACTGAAAAAGTGCACCTCCCCTAGGTTAATTTATTGACCATTCGGCTATACATAAACATATATTTATTTATATATACACACATATATATATATATATTTATTTATATATATTATATATATATATATATATATATATATATATATATTTATATATATATATATATATTTATTTATATATTAAACGACGTATAGAAAATGGTTAATTGGTAACAAAATCTCTATACTGGGGATGACAGAAGTCAAGATTTCTTTACTTGCGCTTTAAAAAAAGCCAGTAAAAATTGTTTTGCCGAATAAACTGGGTTAAACATTTCATGAATGAGTTAGTCCAACATACATATATACGCATATACATAAACAGCAACCTGGCAATAGTTCATTCTAATACCTATGACAACTCAGAGCGGATTTACCCGGCACTTAAACTACGGAACTAACATAAGAGAGACTCGACTGAAATGTAACACCTGTTAGGTAGGTAGCGCAGGTGTGTGCCCGTGTATCTTATTATGTACAGGTGTGATATATATACACACACACACATATATATATATATATATATATATATAATTTGAATTTTTCACATCACCGATATACCAGCATTAAGCTACAAATGTCGTTTAATATACATATATATATATTTCCGAGGTAGAGCGAGTTGGTTATTATACGACATTAAGCTTAATGATATATATATATATATATATATATATATATATATATATATATATATATATATATATATATATATAAAAATTTCAGTATAGCGAATTGGTTATTATACATTAAGCTTAATACATATATACATATATATATATAAATATATATTTACATGTATTTTATATAAATGCCTACACACACGCATGTATGCATGTGTACTGCAAACACATGAAACGATATACACCTGCCAAAACACTCCAGTCACGCACGCGTATTTACATATCCTATTATTGTAGGTGGATAGTTATACAATTAGATATTTACAGTAACCAATTCTCATCACGGTTCCCTATCGTCCTGACTGCCAAGTTGAAGAACCAGGTTCCATTTAAACTCTAGTTTGAAGTAATAATTTCTCTCTCTCTCTCTCTCTCTCTCTCTCTCTCTCTCTCTCTCTCTCTCTCTCTCTCTCTCTCTCTCTCTCTCAGGCTTCCCAACACTGTAGGTTTTAATTTAATTCCTAATATATTCCAAACAGAAACTAAGAAAATAATTACCGCGAGAGAATTACCGTTCCCTCTTCACGTTAATACTACATCAGTTACTGCTACTGCTGCTTTAATTGCCACTGCTCTTCCTACTGCCGCTGCACTGTAATTATCAGTGTTTCTTGCAACCCCTTTACAAAAGAAGCAAAAACCGTCCAACCGCGACGGTTCTCATCGCGTGAATGAGACAAGATGTCACGAATTGGAACACTGGTCATTGCACTATTATGCAAGTTGTTCCGAATGGTTGGGTTACCAGTTTGTATTATTTATAAATAGCGGTTTTTAGTTTTCTGTACGAGACAACTACTGTGCCAGCTTTGTCTGTCCGTCCGCACTTTTTCTGTTCGCCCTCAGATCTTAAAAACTACTGAGGTTACAGGGCTGCAAATTGGTATGTTGATCATCCGCCCTCCAATCATCAAACTTACAAAATTGCAGCCCTGTAGCCTCAGTAGTTTTTATTTTATTTAAGTTCAAATTACCCATAATCACGCTTCCGGAAACGATATAGGATAGGCCAACACCGTGCTGTGGTTAAAATTTCATGGGCCGCGGCTCATACAGCATTATACCGAGACCACCGAAAGAGAGATCTATTTTCGGTGGCCTTGATTATACGCTATAGCGGCTGTACAGAAACTCGATTGCGCCAAAACAACCTCGGCACATTTTTTACTAGTTTATTTTTTATAAACGGTGGTTTCCTGTAGCTTATAACAACCATTTTATATATGTTTCTGGTTTCCAGTGTTCATAAGGGGTGTCATGTGGTTTCTTAAATCTATAAGAATTTTTAAAGTCATTTTGGGTTTTATGATTTATTGAGAGGTTTGATTTACCCACGTTCAGAGTAGCTATTTCATACCAACCTATTTTCTATTGTTTATAAATGAACATTTATTAAAAATCTGCAGCTTGAACGGATATGAAATAAAATCTTGCGGTTTCTATAGTTTATCACGATCATTTCATAGAAGCCTTGCTTCCGCGGACTGCGTACACATAAACATTAGCTACCGTCCAGTCGGTTCGAGAATCCATCTTAAGCATTTTAATGAATTGCTTCATATATGCCCACCACCGGTGGTAGTCCTTGAATAAAGTGAAGTAAATTAAAAACATGCCAACAGGATTATTAACAAAATATTAATTGATAATCTACCCTTGTAAAATATTCGGACTAAGAACCTGCTCCTTGTTTTGCTCAGTCCATTACCAATTTTTATTTTTTTTATTTATTAATTTTTTTATTTTGCTGGGGGCGGGAGCTCCCCTTCCTTGCCTGACGCCGTCAATCTTAACTAAAGTTGTCACCATAACATTGTTTTTGTTATTTTTTCTTTCCATTTGGTCATACCTTTGCCTATGACCCACAATCCTTTCTTATAACAATACAGCAGGCTCGCTTACAAATCACAATCCTTCTATATGGCAGTATCCTCGTCTATGTCCTATAATCCGTCCAGAAGACCCGTAACTTTGTCTGTGGTCCACTGTATATATGACCAAAAAACCTCCCTTATTTCACTCTCCAGTGACCTGTAAGTCCCTAATTGCTACCATTACCCAAAAATGGTAGTCAAGTCCGTATCAACGCCAAATGCTTTATATCAGATCTTCATTTTGTAAAGTTTATGGAAGAGTCGACACACACACACACACACACACACATGATTATATATATATATATATATATATATATATATATATATATATATATATATATATATATATATATATTTTAAGTTTCTGGGTATTATGGGCTAACTAGTAATTCATACAGGCTATAATTACATCTTTGTTTCCAAGACGTTAGGAATTCCATGAAGTACATAAAAGGTCGTGGTAGTGTTAAGAAACATGGTGAATCACTGTCAATACAGATAGTTCATACAATACTAAAAGTGGTCAAGAAAAAAGTCAGAGTAAATAGCTAAAAATTAATTACCAGAACTAAGGGTAAAGTGAGGTCAAGTGCAGTATCAACCTTACCGAAAACTGTAGGTTTACTGTGCAACTGACGTTTGCAATTTAAAGGTTTCAATTAAGCGAAAACGTCAGCACCATCGAACCTGCCATAAAAAGATCAATTATTGTACATCTGACAGCCCTAACTGCAGGTTGCAACCGAGGCTAAAAAGTAGTAGACTCAAACAGTCAATAAAAATAGGGGTTATTGTACACCTGCCACTCGAAATTAAAGGTTGAAATTTTACCCTAACGTTTAGCGTTACCAAGGGCCTCTTTACTGGGGTCCATTATCCTGTTGACGACTCTCGCTAGCAAACTTGTTTTTTTATATTTTTTTATTTTCCTTCTTCCCAACATACCCCAAGCAGGGAGGGTATTATCCGTGTTCAAAGTGGCGGGCCCTTTTGTATTCGGACATAACCATAAGCCTCGCCTTGATTTAAATCTATTCTATTCACGTCTAAAAAGAGTACATCATCAGATGAAAGGGGATGTCAACGCTTTGTTTACTGTAATTGGCTAAGGTGATATTCCTATACGTTGGTGTGTGCTCTCTCTCTCTCTCTCTCTCTCTCTCTCTCTCTCTCTCTCTCTCTCTCTCTCTCTCTCTCTTTAAATCTTCAAGAAGCAAAGAGTGACTGAAATAACTGCGAAAAAATCACACTGAAAAAAAAAACAAATATTAAATGTAACACAAAATGTTTGTTCATGAGTAATACTAGTAATGATTGTACCTTTCCCTATATCAAAACAAACCCACTTCATAGAATACACACCTGTCATTAGCAGAAAAAGTGGACATTGGGGAAATACAAGGGAAATGAACCGGAGGGGGTATTCCCCTCCCCTAATACTGATCCCCCTCCCCACCATCAAACCAAACAATCACCAAATCGTAACCCACCAAGAGGTCCAAAGCTTCCAATGGTATGAAAAATACAAGATATTTACAGTACGAACAAATAAAATAGTTCTTGGCAATAAGCTTGCAACGCTATTCTGGCATCGCAATACGACTTTTTTCAATATCATTGCGTATATAGTATTGCACTAGACAAGTTTTACCTTTCCACAATGTCAACAGTTAATAAGTCATAGTTTTCTCTAATCTTATGACACATGAGTATTTACATTTTGCAAAAACAACCACAAAGCAATGCATGATCTTATATTTCCACCTTCTTGCTTTCCCTGACAACGTCAACAATTCCAAGGTATTTATAATCATTGCCACAAGTGTGCCACCTTGCAATGTTATGTTCTTGCAACGTCAACCGCTAAATGCGGATTTTACTCGTGAGATGTAGAATAAAAAATGAATACCAGGAAATGTTATTGCACTGTCATACGCTTGATATATGCAACATATTGCTGGAAACTAAAGATTACGTGTCGATTAAACTCCCAAAACACAATAATGAGAATGCCAATTTTGCAAAGGACTTCCAAACTTCGCCTTGGAATCAACATGCTGTCACGTGGTACCTTGTACTTGTGTAAACAAAGTTCGCGAAGTCAGTCTCTCTCTCTCTCTCTCTCTCTCTCTCTCTCTCTCTCTCTCTCTCTCTCTCTCTCTCTCTCTCGTAAGGTAAATCCAAAAGTGCAAGTTTAAACAACACGATCGGTCGTCAAATTGAATATTGTGTCTTAAACCTGCGTGCATTTGTATTTGCTTGCACGCGCAAGCGCGCGATCACACACATGATTTAAAAGACTCTTTGCCACGAAGAAATGGAAGCTGCCTTTCCCTTCCTTTTTTTTTTTTTTTAAGTTACTGTGCCTCTCATATATGGTGGTTACCAGGCCATTTTCATTGTTATCACTTATGCTACTATTTAATATTTCTGTTATTACTAGTGGAAGTAGTAGTGGTATTAGTAGTATTTAGTAAGCAATGCAATAAGTTTTACAATCTCATAATTATTATAATCATTATGAGACTTTGAATAAGAACGCAATACCTCCCAGAAGTTTAAACTAACAATGTAACTCTAAACCAACCACACACACACACACACACACACACACACACACACACACACACACACACACACACACACACACACACACACTCTCTGCATTTACGTCCAACAGAGTAAAATATACAGTAGATGGCAAGGTAAAAAAAAAAAAGTCAACTTTCACAAGCGCAAGTAACCTCAATCCTGTTCAGCAAAATTTCTTTTAACACGTATATCTTTTGGGATTATATATTGGATATATTTATTATATATACATAATATACAGTATATATATATGTATGTATATATGTATATATAGATATGCATATGTATATGTATATATATAGGTATATATTTATTTGCATATTTATATATATAAATATCTGTAATATATATAAAATACATACAAATAAAATCATGCAGGGAATGTTCGTGTTGCATATTATTTGTTAAATATCAAAATGACTTATAACTAGGAATATTTCCCTACCTAAATATTAAACATTTAAAATGTGTGGCCATTAAAATGAAGACCAATTAAAGGTTCTTTTAAACTGCTGAGGAATGCTCATGAAAGGGAAGAGGAGAAAGAGGTGATGAGACAGGGACGGAAATAATGGAGAAATTAGAGGGTGACAAAACGAAACAGAGAAGGAAATAATCGAGAAATTAAAAGGTAACAAAACAGAGGCGGATATACTCGAGAAATTATAAGGTGACAAAATAAAACAGAGACGGGAATAATCGAGAAATTAAAAGATGACAAAACGAAACAGACGGAAATAATTGAGAAATTAAGAGAAGACAAAACAAAGCAGAGACGGAAATAATCGACAAAAATTAAAAGGTGACAAAACACAAAGCAGAGAAGGAAAAAATTAAAAGGTGACAAAACACAAAGGAAATTTAAAATTTAAACTTAGCAACAATCGAAGAGAATTCACATTAACAGATTTCCTATAAATAAATGCATTGTGTTGAATGTGCCCACAGTGCTAAACAATAAATTTTTTTTTTTTTTTTTTTTTTTTTTTAAGGTAGATGTATTGTGTCTAGTGACAAAGAAAGGGAACAAAGCAATGAAAGAAAATACGTGAATGAACAATTATTTCGAAGGCATCTCCTGGCAGCAATAAATAAAAAATTAAGAAACCTACACTAACAATACTTACATAATAATATCCTGCTTCCCTAATTATATTTCTTGTTTATTGAGTTCCTGATATATATATAATGTATGTATGATCACGTGTATATATGAATGTATGTATAATGCATGAATGATCATATGTATATATACAAAATATATGTATATATTTATTACATGTGTATGTAATCATATGCATATATACAAAGAGATATGATACTTATTACATGTGTATATGTAATAAGTGTGTATATACAGAGAGAGAGAGAGAGAGAGAGACTAGACAAATGTTATATGGAAATAGGGTATTCCAGACATCGTCCGAATTCGCAGACATCGTGACAGTTCTCCGAATCCCTTTAAAAGTCTAGGAGATATTTAACACTCCTGAATCCTCTGGAGCCGAGTGGAATATTTAATGTCAACATAAATACCGATGCATTTAAAATACTTCTTTAGCACAACAACCCAACTGGTCTTGGAGTGAAAGTAGAAAATATGACATTCTTTAAGGAACAAATAAGAATATTCAAGACGTCCCACGAGAATTCAAAGGGAATGTTTATTGGCAGTGAATAAATTTAATACGGATGGTTTCTGCTCGCGTCAGCAAATGAAAGTTGAAAATAAATAGAAAATTAGTCGCTAATACTTAATTTAAACTAACAACGTGAGGCACCCAGAATACGAAGTAGTTTATGACTTGGCAGTCTCTCTCTCTCTCTCTCTCTCTCTCTCTCTCTCTCTCTCTCTCTCTCTCTCTCTCTCTCTCTCTCTCTCACCTTTTCCTCACTGGCAAAGTACGTGACATTGTTAGTCAGTATGTAAACTTTGTCATACATATACAATTATATATATTTTACATACCTGTGAACTACTAATGTATACGTGCCAGAGAGAGAGAGAGGTGGTGACTGTGTGTGTGTGTGAGTGTGAGAGTGTGTGTGTGAGAGAGAGAGAGAGAGAGAGAGAGAGAGAGAGAAAAGAGAGAGAGAGGGTGACTGAGAGAGAGAGAGAGAGAGAGAGAGAGAGAGAGAGAGAGGTAGGTGACTGTGAGTGTGAGAGAGAGAGAGAGAGAGGTGACTGTGTGTGTGTGTGTGTGAGAGAGAGAGAGAGAGAGAGAGAGAGAGAGAGAGAGAGAGAGAGAGAGGGTGGCTGTGTGTGTATAAACTTCATCATACCTTTACAACTTTATACATTATACATAATCCACATCGTGTGAACAACATATGCATACGTGCCAGAGAG
>NC_089766.1:12196007-12198507 GCF_040412425.1 Macrobrachium rosenbergii | reverse complement strand
ATATAATTAGGGCATTTTTCATTTTTCCCTACGGCTCGCGCCTCCCCTGGAAACTGTTGACGGCCCGCCCCCTAGGGGGGGCGCCCCCCCACGTTAAGGACCACTGGTTTAAATAATTTCCATTTACATCAACAATAAAAATCTTAAAGATTCAAAACCGGATTTTAAGCTGATCTTGACCTGCATGTCAGGTAATCAAATCTCCTAATTAACCTATCGCTCAGGTAGCAAGCTGGGCGCGTTCAGCTCGCTTTCCCACGAACAACGGAAAACAACTTCTTCGTGTAGTCGGCCTCTATCGGAAAAACAGTCATTATAGCGAAGCTAATTATGAGTCTTGTTGAATTAGTGAAATGTCAATTTAAAAGTGAGCTAATTATCGACGGCTTTTAATATTCAATGTTATGGGTTTTTTTTTTTTCTGTAAAAGAAAACTGTTGAAATGGCTTTGTCTGCCCTCACATCTTGAAAACTACTGAGGCTAGAAGGCTGCAAATTGGTATGTTGATCATCCACCCTCCAATCATCAAAGATAACAAATTCCAGCCCTCTAGCCTCAGTAGTTTTTTTTTTATTTTATTTAAGATTAAAGTTAGTCGTGATCGTGCGTCTGGCACCGCTATGGGTGCCAACAGCACAGGCCACCACCGGGCCGTGGTTGAAAGTGTCATAGCCAGTGGATGAGTCTTTCATGGGCCGTGGCTGAGAGTTTCATACAGCCTTATACGCTGTATAGAAAACTTGACTGCGCCGAAGACACTTCGGCGCATAGTTTACTTGTTTAGTAGTGTAGTCATTATCGAAACCTCCCTTATAATGGACCCAATAGGAAGTTGAAAAAATGTTGCATTCTTGAGGCAATTCCTTTCCTTACTTGTGAAAGAAAGCATTTCAGTTAACTACAAATAAAGGCTACGTCATGAAAAATAATTCCCTTTGGAAATATCTAACATTTATGCACATTAACAAAACTGAGCTTTTAATCCAACCACTATAACTGGAAAATACTGAGCCATTATCAAGATATTCTCTTCTCGTGAGAGCTTATACGGTAGTTAACAATATTTCATCGGAAAATAAAGGATTATTTATTTTATTACCATTAACTGTCTCCTAGAATACCCAACGACCTAATACGGAGTACAAATTTGCTTCAAGAAATAACTAGATACAACAACAATGGATATCACGAAAACTACTTAAAAATTATGACTTCATCATGTGCTTGATCATAAACATCATAAGCATTCTCTCTCTCTCTCCCCCTTTCTCTCTCTCTCTCTCTCTCTCTCTCCACAAACCTAAATGCATTTTCTCAAGTCATCCCGGTACCCACTGGCACCCCTCTTGTAGACCCCAGGGGACTCGAAAACCCTAGATTGCGATTTTATGTTCTCTCTCTCTCTCTCTCTCTCTCTCTCTCTCTCTCTCTCTCTCTCTCTCTCTCTCTCTCAAAAACAAGCACACATACACGCGTGCACATGCACCCAAGCACGCGCGCACGCACACACCCACATACACCATACATACACACGCGCGCACACACGTATATATATATATTGTGTGTGCGCGAGCGTTTGTGCCTGTGTGAATGCCTGAGCGTGTTTATTTTTGTGCCTGTGTTTTTGTGTGCGAGAGAGAGAGAGAGAGAGAGAGAGAGAGAGAGAGAGAGAGAGAGAGAGAGAGAGAGAGAGAGAGAGAGAATAAATGGAAGTGTCAACAAAAAACAGCAAGAGATCAAAACATCATTAAGGCCTAAAACAAACAACTAAAAAAAAAAAAAAACTCAAAGGACAGCTAACAAGGGCAAACAACACTGGCTGGCGGTAAACGCCCTCGCCCTTCGCAACATGAAAAAAAAAAAAAACAGCTTTGAGGTGACTAATCCACTTTAGCTGCTCCTCACTCAAAGCAGAGATAGCGTGGAGAGAAGAGTGATGGACGCTGTTGTTTTCTAGCCAGGAAAATATAAGTGACAGAAAACAATCTTGACAACTACACTGAATAGGACAGAGTATATGAAATTTAGGCCAAGGGCCAAGCGCTGGGAACTGTGAGGTCATTCCGCGCTGAAAGGGAAATGGAGGGTAAAAAGGTTTGAAAGGTGTAACAGGAGGAAAACCTCTCTGTTGCACTATGAAATAATTGTTAGGAGAGGGTGGAAAGGAAGATGGAAGAGAGAGAGAGAGAGAGAATATGAACGGAGGTACAGTCAAAGGAATGAAAGGGGTTGCAGCTAGGGGACGAAGGGACGCTGCAAAGAACCTTAGGCGGTGCACTGACGACACTACCCCGCTCTACGGGTACAACACCATTGACAAAAATAGTGATATCAAAATTTCAAAATCAAATGAGTCACTAAAATGGTGGAAAAAAATCCAAAACATAAAATGTAAATATAAATAAACTCGAAATAGACAGAGAAGAGGAGATTGACGAACGCTGTTGTTTTCTAGCTAATAAAAATATAAAAAGTGACTAATCAGTCTCCATGGCAACG
>NC_089766.1:12188507-12191007 GCF_040412425.1 Macrobrachium rosenbergii | reverse complement strand
GAATTTTCCTCGATTATTTAGAAGTTCTATATAATTTTTTCCTCGGGTTATAATGATCTATTTTTTTTATATATTTTTCAACAGTTCTACTTCATATTTTTTCAGCAGTTGCAATTTATAATTCTTACACATCCTAATCTCCTCTCCATTAAATGTAGTTTTTCTTTGCCCATGTCTTTTAAATTTCTTCATCTTCTCTCTCTCATTCGTCATTTTTTAAATTTCTTCGTCTTTTCCCTTGTGTATCAGTTTTTCTAAAATCCTTTGGTTTTTCGCTCGCACTGATGCTTTTTTTCATTATTTGAATTTCTCTCTTTGTTTCTCTAGTATCATAATCCGTTTCCTCGTTTTCCTTAAATATACTCCTCAGTTATTTCGCTCTTTACTTCCCAACACCCTTTTCTGTACCGGGGTGCTTACCCTATTAGGTCCCTTGGGCTTGTGGCATCTTGTATGCCAATTTCCCGCCTCATTTATCCCTATTTTTGTGAGTTCGTCACCATTTTTTTTTTAACTACTGTTCATGTTTTTCTTGAGCACTTCGCCAATGCCCTTTAAATTACCCCCATTTATCTCGGTGATTCACCTTATGCTATTTCTCCTGGTAGAGATCGTCCAAGTGAACAAAATAAAACAGTTGACCGAACGAGTAAGCAGCGCTTATGTAATCGACCTCTCTCTCTCTCTCTCTCTCTCTCTCTCTCTCTCTCTCTCTCTCTCTCTCTCTCTCTCTCTCTCTCTCTCTCCTTATTCTCGTAAAATAGTTCCATCAGACCACTGAGTCATTTCTCAAAGGAGCTGGCCCGTAAGGTTTATTCTTACATGACAAGTGAAAAATGAAAAGGAAAAATGTCTTATGGAGTTAGACAGTTAATTAGGAAGGAGCCACGAGAGATGGAGGTTCGGTAGGAGGCAGAAGGGAGCAGCGAAGTCCCTTGAAATTACTGCCTACAGTGAGATGGCAAGCAAACAGTAAGCAGTTCTTTCCCCTCACGGGACACACACAGTCAATTTCACACACACAGTTATTTCCTATCTTAATGAATAAATGATAAACAGAATATTTTTTCACCCAGGTTCTCGCACATATGCATGGAAGGCTTGAGATGTGTGAAAATTTGTGAAAGTGTACCCTTAGGAATGAGGAGAATAACTTCACAAGTGGCCCCTTGACGTCACGAGGCTTCAGAGGCCATGATGATGATGATGATGAGGAGGAGACTGCAATATACAATAATGGTTCCCTTGACTCATGCACAGGACAAGGAGCATGCGCTTATGCAATTGCGTAATATTGCAAGAATACAGATAAACACGTTTTATGGCAAACAGTTGCTCGTATTAACTGCCAGTCACGTTGACACCAGACCAGAACTGACAGCTTGAGAGGAAAGTAGACTACAAGCAGACAGTGCGGAAAGGAATCTACGTAGATAATGTAGACAGGATGGCCTGAAGACAGTACAGGGTAGAACATGCAGACTGAGAGGCAGGTTAACTACAAGTAGACAGCGCAGACGGGAGTTACGTAGACAGTCAGACGGGTAGCACTGCAGAAAAAGCATATAAATAATGCAGACGGGGAAGGTATTTAGACTATGTAGACAGAGAGGGAATGTAGGCAATGCAGACAGAGTTGGCATGTAGACAATGCAGACACTAGACAGGCAATCATACACAGTAGGTAAGACCGAATTCTAGGCATAAAGGGAAAATGGACAAGCACACACAGGCATAAAGGGGTAAACAGAAACAGAGGCATAAATAACTGCAATATTCCGAGAGTCAGTGACACAAACGTGTGCGTGCGTGTGTGCGTGCATGTGTGAAATAAGTGTGCATACGGGAGGAAGAGGCAGCAAATAAACTGAATTATCTCTTTCATATACTGAGTACATTTTAGCTCTCTCTCTCTCTCTCTCTCTCTCTCTCTCTCTCTCTCTCTCTCTCTCTCTCTCTCTCTCTCTCTCTCTCTCTCTCTCTCTCTCTCTCTCACGCAATCAGCCACTAATAATCCTGGCCACTCCGTTTTTACGTAACTTGTCCCCAGAGAATCTCAGTCGTAGCCAGGGCTACGATGCTGCAAATTTTGCCAAAAGTAAACTGCGCATGCATCAGGAGCCCGATGTGGCCTTGATTTTTCTTTCAATTAAGCTAACCTCTTATTTCTTCATTTTTTTTTCAAAGATTTTTTTCTGGTAGTCTTTTGAAGTAGTTAAAATACCTAAAATTCTCATTTTTTTTTTTTGTAGTAAGCGTTAGTTTTATGCAGGCAAATATGTTACATTAAAATTTACTTTCGCATAAAATTAATATCCATACTGATCCTATTTTAGTTCAATGAAAAGAAAACTATTGTGCCGGCTTTGCCTGTCCGTCCGCACTTTTTTCTGTCCGCACTTTTTTTCTGTCCGCCCTCAGATCTTAAAAACTACTGACGCCAGTGGGCTGCAAATTGCTATGTTGATCATCCACCCTCCGATCGTCAAACATACCAAAT